>NC_052047.1:29229180-29402417 GCF_903992535.2 Arvicola amphibius | reverse complement strand
TTAGTTGGCTCAGCAAATGACTTTTTTGTCTGACAAGGTTCATTAAGAGTCTCTAGAAAGTAAGTACAGTCTAACTGGCTCACAGGACAGAGCTGAATATATAGAAACAGTGGTTTCAAGCGTGGAATTACTTTGCTTCCAACCATGTCAGATCCAAATCTCCATCTTCATCTCCAAATCCCTACTATCACAAGGAGGTGAAGCAAATAGGACCAGAACCTGTGACACCTGCCTCCCTTTCTGCCTTCCGTACAACAGGCATGCTTGCTCTTGAGAGAGGCAAGGTGAAGGATGAACCTGTGTTATAACACGATGTCCCAAGGTTGACACATTACAACCACGTGGGAAATGGACACGAGATCAAGCATTCTTTTTCTCTATGGTCTCACGTCATTTCTGATCCTGGCCTCTCATCACCAAAATGAAGTTTGTCTTCGTTTTTAAGTCCCTCATGTGTAGTTCAAAGCAATTTACTTCAGATGGGCACCTAAAAATACCAACACTGGGTAAAAGCCAATAAAACTACTGATCACATAGCTTCAAGACTCTGAGGCCCTGATTCATTCTGATAGGTCTGGAGAGAGGCTAATGACTTGGTAATAATGCCAACAAGCTGTTTAGAAAAGAATTCAGTTCACAAAAGCCACCGTCTGGACTTTCAAAAGACTGATTTAAAAAGAAAATTATTTTTAATCATGTGTATGTGCACACGTGTGGTGAGGATGCCCTTGGGGTCAAAAGCACCAGATGTCCCTGAAGCCGGAGGTGCAAGCACATGTGAGCTGACAGGCATGGTTGCCAGGAACCGAACTCAGGTCCTCTGGGAAAGCAGTACAAGCTCTCAGCCACTAGGCCTTCTCTCCAACCACCAGAAAGTTGACTCTTTCATCAGAAGATGAAAAGGCAAAATACTCCACTCCATTAGTGAAGCATAATGGGTTCTCACTTTGTTTGAAATGCTATTGTCAGCAACGGGAACTAAAAAGAAAGCTAAGGCAATACCAAAAGCAGCGAGGAGACAGTGGGCCCCAAGGAAGAGAACAGGGACGCCTGGGCCAAATGCCACTGCCTGCCCCATGTGTGGTATTTCAAAGTTTAAATTTTTTTCCATACAGAATTTTTCTGAGGCAAGAAACAAGAAATGGGGGGGACCCCATTTGTCTCATCTTTCTATGGCTCCACAAGTGTTAAGAATCCCTCCACCTGGGGTATTGTTAGGAAGTAGGTAGTTTGCTTTGAGTACTGTCCCTGAAACAAAAATTTACCGTCAAGAAAGATGACTCTGCAAATGTCTTTCACATCATGTAAGGGTGAAGCCCTGGGAATGGGGTTCCCTATCAGAGGTGTGGGCTGCTTGTTTACTTAAGGTTTATTTCATGCGTGTGAGCGTTTTGTCTGGATGTGGGCATATTCGCCGTGTACATGCATTGGGCTCCCCTGGAAGTGAAGCTGTGGGTGGTTCGAAGCCACGTGGTTGCTGGGAACCAAACGTGAGTCCTCTGCAAGAGCAGCCAGTGCTTGTAACAGAGCCGCCTCTCTGGCCCTGTTAAAAGCTGTTTTAAGCACCAATGAAAACAAAAGAACACAGGATGAACTATTTCTCCAGAAATAGTTACCTGTGTGGCTTGTAGCCACAGGCCAACACTTGAAGCCCATCTGACAGAGGACAGAAGCAAAGCCTAGGAAAGAAAATCTTATTCCCAAGGTCTCCATTCCTCTGGCTGTCCTGGAAGGAAACAGCCTGCTTGGCCCAGTCAGGTTTGAGCGCATGAACCCAACTGAATATGCAGGAACAAGACTTACAGTTACCCACAGACCTGGCCTGTAGGGTTGTCTTTCCATACTGAGACCTAGTCACGGACTCAGATCACAATTTCCAGTCCATACATGTCCATAGAAGTCACTAGCTGGGAAGAAAAGCCCAGATTGCGACAACCGTGGGCTTTACTCTCAACCACGGGGCAGAGTAAATGATCTGTACTCATGTACGTGAGTAGGAAGAGGCTGCAACCGGCTTAGATTTCTGAGGTAAGGGTCCCCACAAATCAGGCCAGAAGGTTCAGATGCTGGAAACCAGCGCTGATACAACTCCAGAGCTGGGAGCCACATCCTTATTTTAGGGATAGCACGTTACAGCTAACAAGATCAAGCTCGAGGAGTTTACCGTGAAGTTTAACTAGCTGGCGCCCACGTTCCTGCCACTGACTTTCTCCGCGTGCTGTTTCTTCAACAGCAGTGGCTAGCTCCTGTTACAAGAAATGAATGCTGCCCAGGACATGGGTTTCAGCAGCCTCGACTGAGCCGCTGCCTTTCCATGATCTAATAAGCAGCATCTCCTTCCCATTTTCCAAATTCAGTTCAGAGTGATTCCTTGCATGGGGAACTCACAACTGGCTCACTTGGGATGCCAAGAACATGAAGGTCACATGTGTGGTAGTACTTAGATGTGGTTCTCTACAAAGATAGGTCCTAGTTTATTAATCTTTCTTACAAACACTTCTAGAGGCAGAGTGTTGAAGTGAATGAAACCTCACGAGACAGACAGCATTGCTTAAAGTGCTTGAGTTGGTTACATTAAAAAAAAAAAACCAAAGATACAAATTATTTTAAATAAAAACTACAAGCTTTTTTTTTTTAAAGCAACAAAATCAAGTGAATGCCACACACATACAGTCACTATTTTGGTTACAGAAATAGGAGCCAAAAATAAGTTAATGTAATACTAGAAAACAGAAATTTAATTAGGCAGAAAAATAGGCAATAATTTTCTCTGGCCCATGCCATTTGCATGAGCTAATCACAACGGTGCTGGCCAATGCCTTGACCAGGTAACAGCAAACCAGGAGAAAACATTTAGTGCACAATATTTTTAATACACATGAATATACAAAATTGATCAAAATGAAATGTTTAAAAGATAAAATCCATCCATAATAAAGCTACTCTCCAGTATCTAAAATAAGCCTTAATCGCCAGTTAGAACACACTTTCGAGTTAGACATGCCCATGAGATCAAGGGTACCCATGAAAACAAACGCACAGGGACCATTTCTGTCGTTTTCCGTTAGTCCAGAGTATAACCAGGACTGTAAGCCACATGGGGGTGGCTCCCTGTTCAGACTGACACCCTGATTGTATTATTCCTGGCTCTCTTCAAGCCAGTCTACCTGATGATGGCTTGGAATGGAGAAAACACATCAATGGGACAGCACACTACACGCGTCAGCATTTTACTAAAGTCTGCTTTGAAACGGAAGATTTTAGCATACTGTACCAGAATCTAGATGTTAAACTAGCAAGTAACCAAAAAAAAACCAAACATTTCATTTTTTAAAAAAGTTTTTAAGTCTCTTTAAACATACTGTAATTTCTTTTTAAATACCCAGCAATTACAGAAATTAAGAGAAACACAGCAGGCTTACTTCTCCTGCTGGAGAAAGAACACACAAACCCCCACCTAGGGGTCCTTGTTGCTGGGTCCTTGTGCTATCGCTGTGACCTTGGAGTGGTCTCACGTGCTCTGCCGCCACTGTCATTCCCTGCTTTATGCTGAGAACCAGGGACGGCAAGTTAGAACATGATTTTTCGATGAAAAGAAAAATGATGGGGGGGGGGGGGTGGAACAGAGCTGCCTTGAGTTTGTTTTCTTTATTGAGAAAGAGGTAAATAATTACCAGATAGTCCTACGTTTTAAAAACCGATGGCATGTTGATGGAGATTTGTATTTGGTCCTTCTCCAATCTTTTAGCCCTGTACCGCAACCAGCTGAAGGTTAGTGTAATAGTCTCCATGCGTATCTCTTTCTATTCCAAGAACCTCTTAATTAATACTGAATTTTAACCTACTCTTTCTTTTTTAAAAGCAATGACTTTGGTTACATTACTGGGGAAAGCTATATGTGTTCACCAAAAAAAGAAAGAAGGAAAGAAGGAAAGAAGGAAGGAAGGAAGGAAGGAAGGAAGGAAGGAAGGGAAAGAAAGAAAGAAAGAAAGAAAGAAAGAAAGAAAGAAAGAAAGAAAGAAAGGAAAAAATGTGCTGAACCTTATAATAGCATTTGGGCTTCCAATTGAAACATTTTTGTTTAATAAATTAGCTTCAAGAGTTGTTTCAAAGATAATTTTAATAGCTTTTGTCCTATGACCAGTTCCAAATGTATTAGAAACCAATAATCATTTTCTTAACCTGTGTAAGCCACAGTCAAATATATGGGCTGGATGTGGGACCAACATTCCCCTCCACCAATCACTTCTATCTAGAGAGTCCTCTCTTCAACAATAAAAATCCACCTCTAAGGTAAGTGATTAATAAATATGCTTCATGGGGTGGGGGGGGAGACAAAGTATTTATAAATATGCATTTGCCTCTAACCAAAGCAAGGCCCATTTTCACCACTTGCGAAAGAACAACAATATGAAACGACCCTGTTCCGCCTTCTCCAGGGAAGGCTGAAACACCTCCCTTCAAGCATGATCAAACAAAAGATCGGCATGCTTAAGTTCTGAGTCCTAAACAGTTCAAGATATTTCACACATAAGAAGTCCAGTTTTCACCTAGATAAAGTGCTATCCTCAATGGCCACTGGCCTCTTCAACTGCAGTTTTGGTTCACATTACGCCGAGAGTTTGCATGTTCATCCGCCGATGCATTAGGTCACAACGTAACAGGTTCACAGTATATTCTAGTGTATGGAAGTCAGCCGACGTCCCAAAGGAGGCCAAGATCTATGACTCATTGTAGGAAAACTAAGATGAACTCAACAGTAAAACACCAACTCAACCCTTTTGATAAAAGGTACCAATATTCAAATGCTCTAATAAATACACACATAACAAAAGGGAAAAATAGTGGCACGAGGGTGTCCCAGGAAACTGTCTTGTCAAGCACTCTAGGAATCTGAGCCAGAGAACCAGCTGCCACCTTGTTCATCCCTCCACCCACCCCCTAACACTTCCTGTGACCCATTTCACAATCCACTAACTCCAGCACTCCCTTCCAGGGAGAGTTTTGTTTTAGCCCCGGAACTCACCAGTGCCCCCGTAAACAGACTGAATATGGTTTTTTGTTTTTGTTTTTTAAATAAAAAAAAAGTGAAGCTGTACAATCTGCTGATGGTTGTCAAGGTGAACAGGGTTTCTGATTCATCTTCCTCATCTAGGAAGAACGTTGGCATTAACTGGCTAACGAGAGAGATGTGCCAGAGGCAGCCAACTGGTACCTCAACCTTGATACCGTTGATGGCAACCCATCAGCAGGACTGGAAAGACTGCTTGAAAAAACTTAACAGTGCCAGATCCGAGAAAAGCACAACCACAGGACCTGACGGGAGGAAACGGTCACTGAAAAGGGACAGCAGTGCACTGCTTCCCAGAAACTTGGCTTTTGGTAGAGAGATAAGTAACTTCTCACTATCCGCAAAAACATCTTCCTCTTGGCTTTGTCTGCCCTGAGCTTCGTAGTCGTAGCCCCTGGGATCTACCAGCTAGGTAAGCACAGTTGGGTGCAAACGCCGGCCGACAGCCTTGCTTCACCCTGTTCCAAGGCAGAGGATGATCCTGGCATCGATGTCACTCACGTTTAAACATTTTCATTTGCACAAATTTAAAGCTATGGTTGCAGCCTTAACGGGTGCACATCTATCCCCTGCCATTAGAGGAGGCAGGCAAGATAACAAGGGGTAGCAATGTTTCCAGGGATCTGTCAAAGGAATGCATGGGAAGAAGACCCCCGGAAACCATTCGGGAAGCCAAACAAACACTCCAAATGGGCTGTGACATTTATAGACGATGTCACTCTAGCTTAGTCAGACATGACAAGCGGCATAACACTCATTCATCTCAGTCTTCGAATCAGCAACGGTTATTCATCTACACCTGACTGGAAACTGACTACAGTTCACTCTGCCTCAGACCAGAACAAACCCGGGAGTAGTGCTGCATGTAAAAACACAAAGGAAGGAAGGTTAACACTGCCAGACCAGTGGGCATCAGTGATAACGCTAGTGGGCCGCGGGGCAGGGGAGAGGAAGGTCCGCAGAGAAACGAGGCTATAGTGCTTTGAGTGTTTCCCCGCAGGAATTAGTCCCACGCTCCTCTAGCTTATTCTCTCGATTGATAGAATAAAATATATCCAGATTCTGAATTTTTTGATATATCTGACGTCAGACCATAGAATTCTTCAATAGCTTGAGCATCTATTTTCTGCAATGAAGAAAAAAAATATTGTAATTATTTCCTATGACTCCTGGGCAAACAAAACCTAAAATGTAAGAAATATGAGTTAGTATAAAAGTGCAATTAGGTACCTTTGAGGGCAAATGGTTAATTCTATAGATCTGACAGATGCAAACTGCTGGAGGAAAAAGACAACCCTTTCATCTAACCGTAACTGTACATAGATGTCCTTTCAGAGATTTAGGAAGTCTGTCTTTCAGATAGTAATCTGAGGGGTCTGTGAAGAACCTCCATTCTTATCAGAGTTCATTCCCTTAGGTGTCTATTCTACTAAAGCAGCTACCCTAGTGGACTAAAACAGATCCCACCTTGAGGGTAGAATTTATAATATTCCTTTACAAAAAAGAAAAACAAATAAATACCCGAAGTACACGGCTGTGATCTAAATATTTCCTTACTAATGAAAAGTAGGATTACTTTAGGTACCATTTACAACAGCTGCCCACCCCAAACCCCTTCTTTACCCTGTGCCCATGGCAGAGCAACCTGCATACCCACCTCTACAATGTCGTCGTCGAACAACAGCCAGAAGCCATGGCTCTTCACAATGGTGATGTAATGTCCACGGTTTGGACCACTGGAAAAGAATGAAGGAGACAAAGTCACCAGGTAAATAGTCCTTTCTTTATAACGCTCCAATTATCAAAGCAAAAATCTAATGTCATCAAGTATAGTAGGCACACTGGCAACCGGAGACGGAGGCAGGAGGTCCAATCCAGCCTGGGCACTACAGAGATATGCCGCTTCCAAATTAAAAGAACTGTGTACTAGCTTTGGTCTAAGTGTACAATTTTTGCAGAGCGCTGGGCGCTGGGACTATGCTGATCATGGGGGGAAGGGAGGTACAGTGCAGAGGCCCAGTGGGGAAAGCATGCATTCAAATGCAGTTAACATTAGGAATTACTGCCAGGCAGTGGTGGGGCACACCTTTAATCCCAGCACTCGCCAGGCAGAGGTAGGTAGATCTCTGTGAGTTCCAGGCAGAAGAGCTGGGAAGGACAAAGCGGAGAGAGGGTCAAAGGGACAGACCTTCCCTGCACCACATCAGAGTAGCCAAGAGCTCTGTCTCTGCCCTGAGCACATCAGGGAGATGCCAGGGAGAGGCACTGCTTTACGCTTCAGAAGTACGTTACGATGCATGACTGCATACGCTAAGATGCGCGGCTCTATATACTATGCAGTCTGAGAAAGCAATGGGAGGAAGTAACTGCATAGTTGCATTAGACTTATACAAAAGGGAGGCTTTAATCCTAAATCTAGAATTGCTTTTTAATGTACATGTTACTAAAGTTGAAAAACTGAACTCTTTTCCCTCATCACTTACCATGTGTGTGTGGGGGGACATGTATGCACATGGGTGCACGTGTGTGTGTAGTAAGCCAGAGGTTGATATGGTGTCTTTATCAGTTGAACATTCTGGATAGCTCTCTTGCTCAGGGAATTCCCTGTTTCTAGCTGCCAAACCCTGGGATGATGGGTAGGCTGCCACACCTACTTGGCTTTTACCTTATTTCCAGAGATCTGAATGCTGGTCCTCATTCTCGTGGGGTGAACACTTTATGCGTAAGTCATCACCCCACCCCTCATTGACGGTCTCTACACACAAGATGCTGCAGATGCTCAGTGGTCCCTGGCTCTCCCACCAGCTACTTCTGTCTCCCGAGCTCCAGCCTGCTGAGCTCTTGTCCCCACCACCTGTCATCCGCTTGTGCGTGGTCCCCGCCTCTGTCTTAGCTCTGGCTGAACAGGGCCTCTTCTACACGTGTCGTCATGGTCCATCCCACCCACTCAGCCTCCCCACACGGCCCTTCACTGGCCACCATCCTTGAACCAGCATCCTTCATCCCCTTCTCCTTCCTCTTCCTGCTTCCGTATCAGAGCACGGATCAGCATCCTAAGTTACCTGGCAGAGGCTGAGCTTCGGTGATGCAGGCCACAGTGTGTGCATGTGCCCATCTTCCCCACCAGACTCTAAACCTGGTAAGGGCAAGACCCATGTTGTGCTTTGTGTTCACTGTTTTGATATGGTCGTATGTTCGGATCCTGACAGAGAACCCAGGAAATAAAGAGTTCAGACCCCCCAGAAGCCATCCACTCCCTACCCACATCAGCACCATCATATATAAAGGAATGGACTTCCTCTATAGGGAGATGCAAACAGCTGTTAATAACAAGTGAGAATTAGTTCTCTATGTCCCTTGTGGCCAGGGATGCTGAGACCTTGTATCCCCATTAAAGAAACTTGAAGGGGAAGCCTAGCCAAAAACTTTGTTTTGTAAGGCGTGTCTTCCTTTGGCTAAAGGCGTGTCCCCCTTAGGCTAATATTGACTTATAAAATCTTGCGGGCCTGTGGCCCGCCTGCTCTTTGTTTTCCTGTGCTCCTCGCTGGAACCTTGGATTTGTAAGTTCCCTTTCCTTTCCTTTATTAAAACTGAATTATATATATTAAAGCTAGTCTGATGAATCATAACTGCCGATCAACCACGCACCTTCAGAAACTGATGAGTCCAGAGTCCGGCCTTCCCAGGGATCTGCCTTGCCCTCGATGGTCTTCCCAAGAATAGAATTGGGCCCTGAAAGCTAAACTAAAGTGTTCAAGCACCCTGCCCATCAGTACCCCCACTTCCTCCTTGCCTAACCTCCCTGAACTTCTTGCTTGTCCATTCTCTCGTCCCCACCCATGATGCTCACCAATCCCCCAGCTTTACCTGCCCAAGATCTCTTCTTCTCCACTGCACTGTGGGGCCCCCTGTGCTCACGACCTGGTACTGATCACTGGAGCCCTATGTTCTTGAGACAAACAACCACTGGAACCGTTCAGTGAAGCACAACTAGCCACTAAATAAAGCTAACTTCCTGAGAAGTAAACGTCTAGCAACCTGAAGTAGCATGCTCAGGACAGGATATGGGGAGTGTCAGGTGTGAAGTCGTATCTGATGCCATCCTCCCCATGGCTGGGTGAGATATTCAGCAGTCCATTCCTGACATGGAGACAGTGGCACCTGAGGTATATCCACAGTCTCCAAACCAGGCAGAGAGGAAAAGACAATTGCAATATGATGTCCTGCGAGCCAAAACCCATGCCCACGGGGACCCTGTCCCCTTCCCAAGAGAGAACGAGCACCTACTTAGCCACCCCAACCAGAGGAAGAACGGACAGAAGCAGGTGAATTTTCAATATTTTTCCCATGGTTTAAAAGGATTTTTTTTAAAATATGCAAAGAACGTTCAGGAAAGCCCTTTGCTTTGTCAGACCTGGAGGCTTCCTTTCTCTGTCTCCTGTAAATCCTACTGTAGAACATGGAGAAATCCCAGCAGGTAGACTTGCCTGATGACTTGAGTTCAATTCCCCAGGATACACTCGGCAGATGGAGAGAGCCAGCTCCCACAGGCTGACTTTGAACATCTACTCTCAGGTTAAGGTGCGCACACACATTAAATACTGTGATCTTTCTTTTTAAAAAGGTTGTGTGTTTTTTTTTAATAGAATTGGGAACATGCTGAAAGTTTCATAAAAACATTTTTAAAACAGATTTCTGATTAATCAAAATGCCAAAAAATTATTACATCTAATCTATTGCTTCCAGGTTTGATTCATACATATTAAAATATGTTTCAGATTGTGATTTTTATATATACACATGAGCATATATTATGCATGTGTGGTTTTCTATATTTAATCTTAAATTATATGTGTCTGTGTGCCTGGGGCCGAGGCCAGAAAAGCGTTAGCTCTTCTGGAGTTGAAGCTTCAGGGGGTTATGAGCCACTGGACACTGGTGTTGAAATTAAGCGCAGGTCTGGGAAAGCAGCACACTCATTTAACTGCGGAGTCATCTTGCTAACACCTACACGTAGCTTTGTAAAACATAAAATCAGGGGTGGTACCTGAGCTGGCTCAGAAGTCAAGAGAACCCAAGTTCGGTTCCCAGCACCCACGGGAAGTGACTTACAGACATCTGTAACTCCAGCTGGAACCACCACCTGTGGTCCCTCAGTCACCTGTACTCACACGCAGACAGCTGGAACCACCACCTGTGGTCCCTCAGTCACCTGTACTCACACGCACACAGCTGGAACCACCACCTGTGGTCCCTCAGTCACCTGTACTCACACGCACACACCCACATGCAGACACACACCTATACACAATTAAAATAAAAATAAATCCTTAAAATACACAAATAAAATCACAGCATAAGCATTTATTTTTCCATGTTACTTTAAACCCATCACCTGTGTCATTTCTATGCAAAGGAGATGAAATCACTTCCCATAAAGATAGAAGATTTGGATTATCACTGTTCTCATGTTATTTCATGTGCATTTACAGGTCTGACTGTGAACAGGCATGTGCTCCATACGGACATGTTCTTTTCTTAATGACATCGCCCATGGGTCAGCAGTACTACAATATTACATCACCTAGTCTTAGTGTTAAGTACCCTTGATGACAACCACATGGTGAAGTCAGGTAACATTGTATATCTTAGGATACACCTCCAGATTAAGCATTTCTGCATATTTTGGGGGTGATCAATATGAATTTGTGTGGCATTTCCAGAAGGACTACTTCAGTCCTGTGAAGGGGAAGCCCAGCCAATCACCTTGTTTGTAAGGCATGTGTATGCTTCTACCTCTATTTATTTTATGAGAGTATGCTTCTACCTCTGTTTAAAACAGTTGTTATATTGAGATATTTACCATATTGCAATGTACATTTCTACCTCTGATATTATTTATGTAATGACATTGCTTACATTTGGAGATCATTGTCCTCATTTATTGCACAGTCGTTTATTCTCTTAGTCTCCAAGTTAGATAGGCATCGAGAATTATATATCAATAGTCATATATGTTTGTCATATTTATATTTAGGATATTCAGGTTTTTTAGATACATAGAAATTATATTTAGTATAGATAGTATAAATCTTTGACCTCTTTGAAGAGCTGTAGAAAATGGCCTTTAATCTAACCTAGAGTTTTGTACTTATGAGACACAATCACTCCTGGCAACACCGCTCTACTCCCGAGAGAACGTTGAGCACCAAAGACACTCCACTGGGAGCTTGTCTTCTTCTTAGCAGAACTGGCCTTTGGGCAAAGAAAAGCCCATACCTCAACTACTGACAAAGATACAGAATATCCATAAGTGGATAAAACAGGATTGTCTTATCTTGTCAAGACAGGGTAGGATAGTTCTACAAAAAGTTCCTTGCCTTTGAAAAATGTTATGTCAGTTGTGTTAGGCCTTAGCCAAAGCTGGTTGCCTCAACATTGCAAAACAAAACTTTGGGTGACTGCCCAGGTAGTCAGTTGTCTCAGTCATTTGTTGCACATTTTGGAAGTTTCTCGTTTGTACTTCCTGGTTGCTTAAGTAATATTACTTCCCTTCTCAGATCTTTGATGGGGTTGAAGGTTAGATAATTGTAGTTACCCTCTACATTATTTACACTCCTTGAAAATAGAATGCTTAGTAAAACTTTTGTTATATGTTTCTTGCTTAATATTGTTTGTTGTTTGTAATTTTATATTTATTATTTATTCCTATTGTATATAGTTGTATTTGGTTTGGTTCTGTCTTATTTAGACAAAAGGGGGAGATGAAGGGGAAGCCCAGCCAATCACCTTGTTTGTAAGGCGTATCCCCCTTAGGCTAATATTTACTCACAAAATCTTGCAGGCCTGCCGCCCGCCCTCTCTTTGTTTTCCTGCGCTTCTTGCTGAAACCTTGGATTTGTAAGTTCCCTTTTCTTTCCTTTATTAAAGCTAAATATTATATATTAAAGCTAGTTTGGTTAATCATAACTGCTGATCAACCACGCCCCTTCAGTCCTGTAAGGGCATATCTGGGTCTATCTTGATGAAGGGACGGACCCTATATTTATGACAGAAACATGTCCCCCAGTGCACTTTACCTTCCACAGTGAACAACGACAGCGACCAGGTCATACATGCGGTCCAGGTTCACAGCATCGCTGGAGGTGTTGAAGAGCCGGAGCTCCAGAGGGAAGACCACCCGGTAAGACAGCTTGGTGTACCTGTGCAGCTGTTCCATGTACTTGAACCTCTTCAGGTGCAGGGCCAAAATCATGGGCAGCTTTTTTACCCTCATCCTAAGAGAGCATGGAACAGAAAACCATTTGTGGCCAATGCCCAGTAGAGGAAGGAAACACACTATTGCTTACACAAACAAGAGCAGGGAGGGGCCCCGCAAGTATCCAGACTTCTCACAAGCAGAAAGGTGTGCTTGTCTACAGAGACTAGCACACCCTGCAACCTTGGCTAACCCAAGCAAAGCATGACTGCATCTCCATGCGGTCACAGCAGATGTTCTATTGCTTTGCCTCTGCCTACAGAATGGATGCATGTAGACAGTCTACTCCCTAGTATCCTCTGGATAGGAGGGCTGAGAAATGAAGAAAAGGGAGCTGGAAAAAGAACCAGGCAAAATGATCCAGACAGAACTTTAGGCGCTAAAGACCAGCAGAAGAAAGCTTCTGGCACATAACTGGGCATCAAACACCACGAAGTGCCAGGCTCCTGCCCACTCCTCACTCTTGTAATTTTTGTGCTAGGGTTCCCACCGTCAGTGTTTACAGAGTTTACAGGTGACTTTAGGGCTATTTTCACAAACTAAACTCCAAGGTCCTGGTTACATTAGTAACTCAATTAGTAATTGGAGGGTGGGGGCTATGGTCAAGTTTGAACAAGGTTTCCTCCCATTCGGAAGCCTCCACACAGAATAGTGCATTGAAGGTTTTGAGCAATACTGCCCTGGAGGAATAGTTCTGGTCCCAACCTTACATAAACAACCCCCCCCCCCACACACACACACTATCTGACCATTAATTAACATTCCTGGGCAAACTATCATACAGTAACAGCTCATGTAGATAACATAACTAGCGTGAAAAGCACCCTGTTCTCCTCACCCAACCCTAACCCTACCCACACTGGTCAATGTGTTGAATTAGCACAAACATCGCTGGACCTGTGCACATTTTAGTATGTATTGTTCAAAAGGAACCGATTCCAAGAGATTATTTCTTGAGGTATCTACTAAGGCAAAAAGCCCTCTTCACAAAAATAAACAAAATCCAAACATCTCTAGGGCCAGGCATGATGGTACATGCCTTATAATCCCAATGCTTGGAAGGAGGTGGAGACAGGAAGAGAGTAAGTTCTAAGACCAGCCTGACCCTGCTTCATCAAAACAAGTCAGTAGATAAATAGTAATTATATGAAACCTCCACATTTCACACGAACATATGTCATTTTAATACATGAAATCTCCCCGTTGAACAGAAAATACCTTCATGCCATACAGGTAGACCCAGGCTGCCTGAGGCAGAGAGAGTGAGCACCTCAGGATGGGAGCAGAGTCAATGTCCACTAACAGACAGTATCTGCTGCCTACTACAGGGGTTGGCCTTGAAGGAAGATATGCGTGGGTAGGGTAGAAGGTGAGAGAGGCAAGGCAGAAAAATCATCAAGTTCAGGTCTAGAGCCTCCGTTTTAGAGGGCACCACTGAGTATCTATAAACTACCTTGAAATCTCCAAAACAAACAAGATAAACTTATCCCAAGTAGGAATTCACAAGAAGATTAAACTTTCTGAGGCTAGGGAACAGCTAGTTAGTTCAGAACATTCAAGAGTTGTAACTGGTAGGTACTGGCAAGAAAAGATGGGATCGTTTTGTTTCATTTTGGTTTTTGTTTTTTTTGCTTGCTTTGGTTTTTCAGCACTGGGGTTTTTTGTGTATCCCTGTTCCTCCTACTAGTGGGTAGTTGCCTCAGAGCTTTTTATTAAACAACATATACTTTTTAAATCTCTGGATGTAAAGAAGAGGGCCAAGGTCTACAGCCAAAAGCAACAATGTTGCCTGTATTGTGTGCCTGGCACAATGAAAAGTACCCTGTATAGTTTATCTTTAATCCCAAGGGGGCAGTGAGTGTATCCGATCCCCACTTGCTTACCAGTATGGGATCGGGCACACTTGGTATTTGTTAAGGATTAGAAGAAGGAGCAAACTAACAAACAGCAGCACTCCCAGGACAGCGTTCCCATCCAGGTTTTCTTGATGAGGAAGGTTACTGACTCCCAGACCCTATGAAGCTGAGATCCCTTCTGACAGGAGCCACGGACCTCCTACCCCTCCCTTCCTCCCCACCCTCCCACTCTCCCACCCCCACTTGGCCCCTCACACACCTCTTCTGAGCCTCCTGTTTGCTGCAACATGTCTCACAATAATATTTTTGTTCGCTACACAGCGTTTCTGTGTTGCTGAAGTCTCTGTAGAGAAAAATATTTTCACCTTTTAAAAAAGTCCAGACACACTTAATGCCCCACATTGAAAGCCCCCTATTACCTGAAGGGTAATTTCCAAGTGAACGTGGGGAAAACAATAATCACAAAAGAGCTTTCTTAAGGCTGGGACGTGTCTACAGGCCTGGGCTATCGCTTCGCCATGAGCGGTTTGGAAATGCAGCTTGATGTAAGCCAGGCATGTTGGCACACACCTCTAATCCCAGTACTCCAGAGACTAAAGGTAGGAGGATGGGGCATTTGAAGCCAGCCTAAGCTCCACTGTGAGTTCAAAAGCAAGCCCTGTTCCCAAACAAAACCAAACAAAATTGTATTTAAGGGGACCGGGACAGATACACACTAGAGTTTCTAACAGACTCAGGAGGGGAAAAGTCAATGTTCAGTAATAATAACAATACTTGAAGGCAGAAAAATACCATCTACAGCAAAAGCCTACTCTTACATCATGAGGTCCCCAAAAGGAAACCATAAAATCCAAAGTGACATTTCTATGTTCAGTAAAAATGACATCTCAGCGGTTCCATGTCTCAAAGATCAGAACTAACTATCCACAACTGCCCTTCTATCCAGCTAAGAAAACCCTAAGAAGAGTCTGGGGGTTTAGCGTAGGTGGTGGAATACCTGTCTAGCACACGCCCGCGGCCCTGGGTTCCACCAGTAGAGCTGTGTAACCCAGGGGTGGTGCTGCGCGCCTGTAAAGGAGGGAGAAGCAGAAGGAGCAGGGGTTCGGGGTTCCAGGTCACCCACCACCTAGAGAGTCTGAGGTCAGTGTAGGCTACCTCTCTCTCTCTCTCTCTCTCTCTCTCTCTCTCTCTCTCTCTCTCTCTCTCTCTTTCTCTCTCTCTCTCTCACACACACACACACATACACACTCACTTTCACACTCTCACACACACACATACACTCTCTCAAACACACTCGCACACACTCTCACATACACTCACATACATTCTCTCTCTTTCTCTCTCTCTTTCTCTCTCTCTCTCTCTCTCTCTCTCTCTCTCACACACACACACACACACACATACACACACACACACACAGCAGAGACTTTCCACCCACCCACGCCCCAGGAGAAGCACTTCAGTCAACTGCCTTTTAAAAACAAAGGCCACTGTAGCTGTCTGGGTATAATCTCATCAGGCAGAAGCAGGTTCTGCCTGCTTCTAAGAGTTTTCAGTTTCTAAATGCCACAGCCTTTTACATTCTTTTCTGGATCAACTCTGCATTTCTGTGGCCGGCTTCAAAAGGCTAAAAACAATATCTAGAATGTACTACTACCCTGCAGTTTTGAAAATGCCTGTTGACACGTCCTTCTTCACACAGTCTCCCAGAAGCAGAATGATCCGGTTTTATTAAACAGAAATTGGTGTTAATGATCTGTCATTTACACAGTACACATCAAAAGGAAGTCATTACCCATTTGCTAAATTTCCAGAGAGCTGCTAGGTCCTGGGGATTTGGAGAATATCTCTACTCAGAGACAGTGCAAATTTGCAAGTAAGTGTAGCTTAGTCAGCACCACTAGAGGTGATCCCCTGCTGAGACCCCTCTCCTAAAGTTTCCTCCTGCAGTCCAACTCCCACACCACAGGCCCTGGCCATCAGGCCCTGACTCCTGCTCTACTCTGCCTCTTCCTGATCCAGCCACCTGGGCCACCTGCGCCATCTGGGCCTTGGGGTGCCCTCAGCAATGAGAGTGCTTTCCAGAGGCCTCCATGGCTGGGAAGGCTAACTATTCAGAACTCAGTGAACCACCCCTTCTCCACACTGGATTTCCCTGATCATTTAAGGAACCCCGCCAGGCTCGGATCCCACTGTGGTTGGCTTTCTTTCGTTTACTTGTTTTGTTTTTAAAGGTGTGTGCGCACACATGTACATACCGCACAGAGGCCAGAAGAGGGCATTGGATGCCTTGCTCTCCTCAAATCCCTTTGAGGTAGGTTCTCTACCCAAACCCAAGGCTCATGTTTTCTCGTCTGGCCCTAAGATCCAGCCATCACCCTGCCTCCATACACCTCAGAACTGTGATTACCTGCATGCACAAGATGAGGGTTTTATTACCTGGATGCTGGACCCTAAACTCTGAGCCTCGGTATTACATAGTGAGCGCTCTTAAAAGAGCAGAGAGAGATCTTGTCTGTTTTGTTCTCTGGTACATATCCAGCCTGATCCTGATGAATGAATGAATGAATGAATGAATGAATGAACAAAAACAGAAGAATAAAGTCCAGGGGGGAAAGCAGAGAGAAAACAAATGTGTACTGGAATAATTCAGGTATTTCTCTAAGAGGAATTGTCCAAGTCAGGTTGTCACAGGAGGAGGCGTGTCAGGGAGACACAGATGTAAGGCCCAACACGTGGGTGTGTGCGAGGGCCACAGCGCAGCCTCAGGTATTACTCAGAAGCCGCACGGCCCCCACAGCTCAGTGGCTCACAAACAGGCCTCAGCACAGGACAGACACACACTGAGACCGCTGCTTTCAACAGCACTACAGATAAAGGCTTGGAAAAAGTTGGGAGGTAAGGAAATCCTTGACAGGCAATCAGGACGAACCGCCAGATTCCAAGTCCTTAGAGAGCAATCAGACTCAAACACAGCTAAATGAGGACCTCATCGGGTAACCGCTGTGGAAATTTTGCTTGGGAGTGTTCCCTTGATCGGAACAATCAAAGAAAGCACAGCAAAGAGCAAGAAACCAAGCACATTTCCATCCTAAAAACTAAACATGCTTTGTAGGCGGAGATGGGAGAAAATACAGCAGAAGCTCTCACTGACTGAGCAACCCTGGTCTCAACAGCCGAAACACTTCTAGCCCCATGCATTTAGACGAATGTATTGATTTAAAGGCCCAGTTTTAAAAGACCACCACCCTCCCCAGTCCCCACTGGTCAGAGGCACAATGCCACAAGAGGAACCGCGACTGCTGTCTTGACAGTGACCCTGAAAAATGGACAGGGAAGGTAGCCACGAGGGGCTGGCCCAGCAGTGGCGGAAGCAGAGCAGCCCTGCAAGGTCACCCTGGTGGCTCTTAGAATGCATGCTGCACATCTGTGCTGCACATCTGTAAATGCAGGGCTTAGGGGCTGAGGCAAGGGTTCAAGGCCAGCCTGAAATGCTTAAGGGGGCTCTATGCTCACAACAAGATCAAAATAATAATAAAGCAGGCAAGAAAGGTTGGGGGAGGTTTTCCAATGCCGAGTTAAAGGAGTCCGGAGGCATTGGAGAGACCTTTCTAGAACTCAGGATAAATTTCTGATGCACGAAGAAGGCTGGGGAAGGATGGAGTGCTCTGTGTTGCTTTAAAAAGGGTCGTAGTGGCAATCAAACACTATTTTAAGATTCACCATGGGAACAAATCTAATAAGAAATGCATACCTTTATAAAGAAATTTGAAAGCTTCACAGAGACATCCCCAGCCTGAGTAAGTGGATGGGTGGGAAGGTGGTCCCATATTACAGACATCTAGCATGCCCAAGGAATGTGCAGACATTTAATAGTTTCAATTAAGATACTTGTTTTAAAATAAAGTTTTTTATTACATTTGATTTTCATTATGTGTGTATATATGCATGCGAACATGCAGATGTGGAGGTCAGAGGACACTTATGGGACCTGGGTCTCAGCTTCCATCACATGGGACCTGGAGATTGAGCTCAGGTCACAAGGTTTGGCAGCAAGCGTCCTTACCCACTGAGCCACCTCGCCAGCCTCAATTAAAATCATAACCGAGTCAATAAAATAGACCCAGCACTGAACAGTGTTATTTTTGTTTCCCCCCCTTCTCCTCCTAGACTCAACCAAGGCCACACCTTCCTTTTCTCCTTAGAAAACAGGCAAATGAGCGAACAAACCAAAATTTTAAAAAAAGAAAAAAAATACAACACACAGACACACTCAAAGAAGCAACAAAAAACTCAGAAACCATAATATAGAAGCAAAAGACCAGTAAGATTAAAAATAAAAAATAAACCTGCCCAAACAAAGCAACAAGAGAAAAAAAAAAAACATACAAAAATGCCATTGAGTTAGCTTGGTCATTCTGTGTTGTCTACCCTTAAGTGTAGTTTGTATATCCAGGGAGACTCCATTGGAGAAAAGCAATTTTTCCTTTGCAAGTGGGTGTCAATTGGAGAGAAAGAGCTTCTTGGTTAGGGTGGGAGCGCACATGCACCCTCGAGAAAATCCTTAGGCAATGCCTTGGATACTCTCCATGACACTGCAGGAGAAGCACACTGGGGTAAATGGTGTCATAGCCTATAACCTGCAAGGGGTAGTGGGTTATGACAGGGCCAGGATGTGCACAGTGTCTCCAGCGGTGAGGCGTATACACACACGCGCACGCGCACGCGCGCGCGCGCGCACACACACACACACACACACACACACACACGCGCGCGCGCGCGCGCGCGCGCGCACACACCTGTAACCTGTAACCCGTGCTCCCTAATGCCGGGAAGCTTTGTTCAGGGATCTAGATCGCCTATCCCACCAGCTAAGCACCAGAAAATGTGACATTGGGGGCCAAGAAGATGGCTCAGTTATTAAACTGCCCGCCTGTCTTGCAAGCTTGAGGACTTAGCTTTAGTCCCCAGCACTGGTGGGAAGGCACACATCTGTAACATGTGGCAGTGCTTGGGAGGGAAGTTAAAAGTCAGATCCTTGAAGCTCCCTGCAAGCCAGCTTAGCTGAATTAGTAAATTGCAGGGTCAGAGAGAAATCTCAACAACAAAGTCAAAAGCAAAGCAAAGAAACAGGAAGTTGTTGCGCTTTGAATGCCTTGCCACTTCCTGTGGCTGCTTCACAGAACCTCAGCTTTGTCCTCAAAGTACTTTGTGTTTCTGCTTTTTGAAGTTGTGTCTTGTTTGTAATTGTTTGTCTGCATTTGCAAACGGTGGTGGGTGGGTTTGTGCAGGCCAGTGCAGGTTTGGCCACTGAGGCCAGAGGCTTCAGATCCCCTAGAACTGGAGTAAACGGTGGTTATGAGCTGCCCAACCAGAGCCGGGAAGTGAACTGAGGTCCTCTGCAAGGGCAACTAGTGCTCTTCACCGCTGACCATCTCTCCAACCCAACTGCTCCATAGTTTAAAGATTTATTTCTTATGCGTGCATGTATGCCCGCATGCCAGAAGGGGGCACCATATCTCATTACAGATGCTGGGACCCACCATTCAGTTGCCAGAAATTGAACTCAGGACCTTTGGAAAGGCAGCCAGTGCTCTTAACCCCTGCACCATCTCTCCAGCCCCAAGCGTTCCATATTTTAAAGGCAATCTCAACCAATACTCAGTTCCACCTTCTACTCCCAAGCCAGTCAAGGCCATCAGATCCCTCCAGGTAAAGCCCAGGCAAGACTGTTCCACCACCTCAGAAATCCCACTGAGCTGCCAGGGTGGAGAGCAGCATCGTTCACCTGGATGGTAGCAGATAGACGGATGCAGGTTCTGATCCTAAAGACCACGTTTCTAGTGACATCCCCTGCAGTGTCAATGGTGCCGCCGGGCCACTGATCTCAGCAAAGAGTTGGAACTGAGCTTCTCAAGGTTGGCGGCACCAGAATCACCAGAACATACATTCGAGACAGAAGCGCAGACTCACTGAAGTTCTTAATGTGCTCTATGCCTCTCTCTCTGCTATTTCCTCAGGTGAGCCTGCTATACACCCAAAACCTGAGAACCACTGACTTGAACGTTAGAGAGAGGAAAATAGAAAGAAAGGCGAATGGAGAGACAGAGGGACAGGAGGACATCAGTATAGAGGTTCCTCAAAAGCAAACAAACTAAACTAAATGACCCAGCTTGCCACTACTGGATTCATACCTGAAGGACTTTCGAGCCAGTATACCTCAGAGATACGCGTATATCCATGCCAATTGCTACTCAGTGCACGGAACCAGCCTAACACCACAGAGACGCTTGCATGTCCATGCTGATTGCTACCCGATTCACAATAGGCAGAACCATCCTAGAAGTCTATCGACAGATGAACAGATAAAGAAAATGTGATACATATATACAACGGACTTTTACTCGGACGTAAGGAAGAATGAAATCATGATGTACAGGAAAATGAATGGCACTGGACATTATTATGTTAATCAAAATAAACCAGATTCAGAAAGATAAGTTTCCATATATGGAATCTCTCTCTGTCTCTCTCTCTCTCTGTCTCTCTCTCTCTGTCTCTCTCTCTCTCTCTCTCTCTCTCTCTCTCTCTCTCTGTGTGTGTGTGTGTGTGTGTGTGTGTGTGTGTGTGTGTGACTTGGAAACAGATACAGACCTATGAAGGGAGCTCTAAGGGAAGGGAAGCAGGCAGGAGTACAGGAGTACACAAAGCGATGAGACAGATGTGGCACAAAGCAGGACCACCAGCAGAAAGAAGAGTACCGGAACCAAGAAAAGAGTAGGAGAGACAGCAAGGGTAGTTGTGGGGTGGGGGTGGGGGGAGTAAATAAGAACAAAAGTACAGTGTCTGAAAATGCCGTAATGAATACATTACTTTGTACCCTCACTAAAAAATTCATTAAAGAAAGAAATCTGTGCATGTCACAAGCGTGGAAAATTCATTTGTCACTAAACGAAGGTCACCTTCGTAGAAGAGAGATCCACGCGACAAGCAATAAGAATCACAGTGTATATACACTCAGGACATAAACTGAGTTTCTAAAACAGGTAGAAACAGGATTCCTAAAGATCAGTTTTCCCGTGGAGCGAGCTCTCAGAGGATTCAAAGGTCACTCTGACACTGGCTGACCTCTGGCCAAGAGAGAATTTCAAAGAAGAGCGAAGAAAGTCCTTTTAGGCATGAGCTCTTAGAGGCAAGGCCAGGCTCTGTGAAGAGCCGCAGGGAGAGGCAAAGGCACTCAAGGGGAAGAGCCAAAACTCTAGAAAGGCTTTGGAAGGACAATCAGGACAAACCAAACACAGTCTAAGTCTTTGCCGGAAGGCACGGCTGAGCTTTATGAAGGGGTGGGGGAGGGGCTCACCCTTTCTCAGACTCCTCACACAGGGCTGCTCACCCTGCCTAGGACTCAGTACTGAGGTCTGAAGTCAGAGCTTTTGGCTCAGATAACACTGTAGATTTGTGGCTTCTCTCGGTCTGTTCTCTGGATGTTACTGTTATTTATGCTATTTCTTTAGGACAAAAGTTCAGTGAGCACACTCTGGAGTCTGTTGCCCAAAGCCCTTCCTTCTGGAAGGAGATGGCTGGCACTTAGTTCAGATCCCAAGACTTCAGCTTGACTCCTGAACAGTCATTAAAATAAGTGAAAGACAGAAGCATCACATCATAAACACAGGGCATGCTAAAGAACTCCTCACTGAAACACAAACAAAATTAATTCAGTCCAAATTGAGTCATGGAAGCCAATGCCAGAGTCATGGAGGCCAATGCCACTGTCAGTCCTCTCAATTCAAAGATTTTATTTATTACTTATTTATTTATTCATTTATCTGAGTCCTGGCTATTATGGAACATACATACATACATACACACACACACACACACACACACACACACACATACACACACCGGGCTGGCCTTGAATTCATAAAAGTTGCCTGCCTCTACTTCCCAAGTGCTGGAATTAAAGGTGTGCCACACTACAACCACCTTAATCCAAAGATTTATTTGGCAGATAAACAAAAAAAAAAAAAAAAAAAACCAGCTAATGGATGTGCTGGTGCTCTCCACTCTGGGTCTCTGGTACTTCTGAAAGAAGGGTTAGAAGCTGCAGCCTCATCCCAGAGCTCTTGACGGTGAAGGGCAGCAGCTGGCAGACTTCTTTTTATGACACATGAGGGTGGGCATCGGTGAGCCAGCCAAGATCTAATCTGGGGGCTCTATAAAGTTCTGGAGTACTTATGAGGAATACGGGTCTGAAGTGTCCACTCGGTTAGGAATCTGATGGATCTAAAAGGCCAGTTTGGGAGCCGTGATGGCTAATCTCTACTGTCAACTAGACTGGATTGGGGGGTATCTGGGAAACATGCTTCTGGGGGTAGCTGTGGAGGTATTTTCAGAGATGATAACTGGGAGCAAACGACCCAGGCATCGTTGCATGCACTGGGGTCTAGGACTGAATAAAACCAGAGAGAAAGAAGAACAAGGTGAGGTGAACGTGAGCATTCATCCCTGTTTTTATATGTGGACTCGTGTGACCGGCTGCCCCATGATCTTGTCACCACGCCCTCCCCTCTGTGACTGACCGTACCCTCAAACTGTGAGCCCAAATCAATCCTTTTTTCCCCTTCGGTTCTCATTGGCCAACCATTTCATCACAGTAATGAGATACAAGAGATTACACTCCCTTCCAACCGCCTCTGCCCTGCTTTCTGGGGAAACTGGACCAATACTCCCATTTCTCCATGGAAACAGAAACCTGTGTTTCAGTCCTCTGTAGCACGTCTAAAGTCAGAACTAACCACTCGGTACTTTCTCTGCCTCGCTTTAATGCTGCATCTACTATTGCCACCTGCCTTCAAACAGTCCAGGAACTCCCCACGAGGCACAGAAAGCGGCAGTACTGCTTCAAACCCAAATCTCTACTGAGCGATGGGTAATGTCCTTTGCCCTAGGATCAAACTGGGGCAACTTTCTCTTTTTTTTCAGCCAAGAACATCGGGCATCCACTCACTATAGTTATAAAGTTCTAGGGAGATCCAAAGATGGTCTGGTTTTACAGGAATGTTAAGAACCCAGCCCCTTAACAGAACCAAGCTGGAGAAAGGCCAGCCTACAAACTCTCCTTGCTTGCTCTTGCTGAGAGTGAAGAGGAAAGAAATGGGAACTGGACAGGGTTCAGGCCCCAGCCAATGAAAAAGCTATCAGCTTCCAAGTCTTACAACCTACCAAATTCAGGTGAAACTAGAACCCCCTCCCAGCAAGCTCCTGTCTCTTGATACTTACAGAGCCTTGTTATAACTACTATAAGATGCCCACATTTCCGTCATCTGTATGTGGAGAAGCCCACCGCTACCACACAGTCTACATTACACCTCCAGCCTCAGCCACTCTGTAGGGCAGTCTTCTCCCTCAGCACGCTGAGGGTCATCGGTGTAGTCCCACTTGACGAAAGTAGCCAGGTCCTCAGGCCTTAAGGCGTGAACATTCTGACGTTCACTCCTGTAGCCTGTGTCTAGGACAGGCCTAGGAAAATAAGCACCTGTTTCCTTGATGAAAGGGAGTGGGGATGGGGAATCTTGTCTTTGCAACAATTCTAAGCACATTTTCCTTCCTTTCAAAAGATTTATTCAGCTGTGTGTATGTGCCTGGATGTGTTTACGGAGGATTTAGGCATTGCAGCCCCCTAGAGCTGGACTTACAAGCAATTGGGAACTGCCTGATTTGGGTGCTGAGAACTAAATTCAGGTCCTCTGGGAGAACAGCCTGACCACATAACTCCTTAGCCATCCCTCCAGCCTCTCAGAACACATTTTCAATACATAAGTGAATATGTTCTATCTACAGCAGTCCTAGGTGCATATTGTCAAACTCTGACTCTTTGCTGACTCTCAATGCTAACGAGCGGTCTCCACACAACAAACACTGCAGAAAAGGCAATTCCATCACCAGTTCTCACAGTACAGAAGTGTTAACTTAAGAGGTTATCTCGGAAAATGAATAATGATCAGCATTTGTATCATTTATTAATTATGTAAGTATATGTTTGAGGCAGACAGACAGATGCACATACGTACACGCATGCAGACACACACACGCACACACACACAGAGCTAAAACATATCTGTATCAAAGATCACGGTTTTCATTTTAACTACGGTGACTAATTCCTTCCACCTGATCCTTTCCACCATCAGACTCCTCTCCAGACCACGTGTGTTTATTTTTAATCCCTTGGAGAAGAAATATAAAATAATAAGAATATATTGGTTTAAAAGCAAGATTACATCTTGAAGAAATGTGAGATTTGATTTTCCATATGTGTTTACCAACCAGGGCAAAGGCTCAAACCCCAGCCGAATGCAAGTGTTACCTCAAGCAGTGGGTGATGGAGGTGTTCTGCTCCACGTCAACAGAGAGGTCAAGAAAATCCTCATCTTTGCTACTCACCTGAAGAAAAAAAGCGGGGGGGGGAGATTAGGTACAAAATACACAGCAGACACAGTAGCTAAAGCTTTGAGTGTTTATGGGTAACCCAACATGTGCCAGAAGTGGAGGTCACATGTGGCCGTGCCAAACCAGAGCTATTCAAAACACCCCAACCAGACTCCCAATTCAGCTTCAGCCCTTCATAATTTCCTAATGATTCAAAACCTAGGACCTAAAACTCAGCAGGGTTTCCCATTGTCTCTAGCTATGTTCCTCATTGTTCTGACCAATAAACGTTAGACAAGCATCTATGGAGCCCATACTGGTAGAGGAGGGGGACAGAGAGAGGAAAAGAGATAAGCAGCCTCCACCCCAACGGTGACCCTTCACTAAGTCCAGTCCCTTGACATCATTTCCTTCTCCCAGTACCCAGTCAAGACCTGTGGGACCAGGGAGCTAGATGGCCACGCTAATTCCCATCAAGCTGTCCTTCATATGTGGTCACCATGTGCAGAGTCCTGTGCTGTCGTGCCTGGGCTAGTCACACAGCCCATCCCGACACAGGCCACTCTCAGCCAAACCAGTTCACGGGCCCTGTTTGCTCCTCAGACTTTACCCAGTGACTACTTCCATTCCACTCAACAAACCCTGAGGTTTTACAGTTACGCCGGTGGCCTGGGAGGAAAGAGCTGACCGAGCAACTAAGCTGAAGTATTCCATCAGCCATGGGAAAATAAAGAACACACTCATGTAAAAGGGCAAGAACTACTCTGTAACCACAGATTCTAGAAAAAAAAATGACCTAGAGAAGTACTCAAAGTTGCAGACATACTCTCTGATACAATTACAGGTAAACAGAAAAACAGGGGCTGCCGCTACTGTCTATGAAGTGGGTGAACTAAGACCATTACTTAGACTCTCTGTATCTCAGTTCCATCCTTGGGTGAGGAACAGCACCTCCTAAGATTATTGTAAGACAATATACATAAGAGCTTTAACAAGTAAGTGTTCAGGGCTGGTTAGTGGAACATTCGTATCCCAGGACTTGGGAGGCAGAGGCAGGTGGATCCCTGTGAGTTTGAATCGACATAGCAAGTTGCAGGCTGGCCAGGGTTACATGGAATCCTAATCTTTAGCAACAACAACAAAAATCTGGGTGTAGTGGCACATGCCTTTAATACCACCATTTAGGAGGCAGAGACAGGCAGAGTTCAGAGTTTGAGGCCAGGCTGTTCCACACAGTGAGTTCAGGACAGCCAGAGCTAATGCAAAGTGAAACCGTGTCTCAAAAAGAAAAAAAGAAAAAGAAAAAAAAAAAAGCAGGGGGAAAGCATCCAGTAAATGGAGGAGAGGTAAAGATGGTTAATGGCCTACAATGCTCATGAAGCTAGAAATGGTTTGCTACATTACGGCAGTTACATTAAATGAGAAAAGTGGGCTGTGAATTACGCTCACTAACTCCAACTCTGTTTAACAGGCACGGACAGCACTTACTCCTGCTGTGGTGGAAGCCATCCGTGTGTGTGTGTGTGTGTGTGTGTGTGTGTGTGTGTGTGTGTGTGTGTGTGTGTGTGTGTGTAGCCAGGCCTGGCCTTGAACTGAATCCTTGATCCTCATGCCCCCGCCCCGTCAGTGCTAGGATTTCAGATGACTGCAGGCAGGCAGGCATCACACACCACATCACCCAGCTGTTTCCCCGTTCTTGAAGGCAGCCCTGTAATTCCTCTCGGCCAGGAGAGACTTTAGAAGATACACTATGAGCAGTGGTTGGATAAGCTCTGGTAAAACCACTTTCCCTTTTCTAAAAATTTATTTTGTTAATTCTACCACGGAGCTTCTACAACTCATAAGCACCTTCAGTAATGAAGCAGGATACAATATTAACTCAAAAAAAAAAAAAATCAGTAGCCCTCCTTTACATAGATGATAAATGGGCTGAGAAATTCAGGAAACATCACCCTTCACAACAGTCACAAATGGCATAAAATATCTCAGAGTAACTCTGACCAAACAAGTGGAAGACCTGTATGATAAGAACTTTAAATCTTTGAAGAAAGAAATTGAAGAAGACACCAGAAAGTGAAAAGATCTCCCATGTTCTTGGGTAGGTAAAATTAACATAGAAAAATGGCAATCTTACCAAAAGCAACCTACAGATTCAATGCAATGCCCATCAAAATCCCAGTAAAATTCTTCACAGACCATGAAAGTCAATACTCAATTTCATATGGAAAAGCAAAAAACCCAGGATAGCAAAAACAATCCTGTACAATAAAGGAACTTCGGGAGGCATCACAATCCCTGACTTTAAACTCTGCTACAGAGCTACAGTACTGAGAGCAGCCTGGTATTGGCATAAAAACAGACAGGAGGACCAATGGAACCGAATCAAAGACCCAGATATCAATCCACACACCTATGAACACCTGATTTTTGACAAAGAAGCAAAAAATATAAAATGGAAAAAAAGAAAGCATTTTCAACAAATGGTGCTGGCATAACTGGATATCAACATGTAGAAGAATGAAAATAGATTTGTCTATCACCATGCAGAAAACTCAAGTCAGAATGGATAAAACACCTTACCATAAAACTAACCACACTGAAAAAAAGAAAAAAAACAACCACACTGAACCTCATAGAAGTGAAAGTGGGAAGCACACTTGAATGCATTGGCACAGGAGACCACTTCCTAAATATAACCCCAGTAGCACAGACACTGAGAGAAACAATTAATAAACGGAACTTTCTGAAACTGAGAAGCTTCTGTAAAGCAAAGGACATGGTCAAGAAGACAAAATGCAGCCTACAGAATGGGAAAAG
Source organism: Arvicola amphibius (assembly GCF_903992535.2). Classification (NCBI taxonomy): domain Eukaryota; kingdom Metazoa; phylum Chordata; class Mammalia; order Rodentia; family Cricetidae; genus Arvicola; species Arvicola amphibius. The sequence goes on along the minus strand of NC_052047.1, from coordinate 29,374,984 downwards.
AGCTTCACCAACCCCACGTCAGACAGAGGGCTGATCTCCAAAATATACAAAGAACTCAAGAAATTGTTCATCAAAAGAACAAATAATCCAATAAAAATGGGGTACAGACCTAAACAGAACTCTCAAAAAATGAATCTAAAATGACTGAAAGACACTTAAGAAAATGTCCAACATCCTTAGCCATCAGAGAAATGCAAAACAACTCTGAGATTCCATCTTACACCTATAAAAATGGCCAAGATCAAAAACACTGATAACAACTTATGCTGGAAAGGATGTGGAGTAAAGGGAACACTCCTCACTCCTCCATTGCTGGTGGGACTGAAAACTGGTACAGCCCCTTTGGATATCAGTATGAAAATTTCTCAGAAAATTAGGAAACAGCCTTCCTCAAGACCCAACAATACCACTTTTGGGTATATATCCAAAGGATGCTCAATTGTACCACAAGGACATGTGCTCAACTATGTCTATAGCAGCACTGTTTGTCATAGCCAGAACCTGAAAACAACCTAAATTCCCCTCCACCAAAGAATAGATAAGGAAAATGTGGTACATTTACACAATGGGAGTCCTACACAGTGGACAAAAATGACATCTTGAAATTTGTGGGCAAAGGGACAGATCTTGAAAACATCATATTGAGTGAGGTAGCCCAGACCCAGAAAGACAAATATCATATTTACTCACTCATAAGTGGCTTTTAGACATAAAGCAAAGAAAAACCAGCCTAAAACTGATGGTGGTAGCAGTGTTGCTGCTGCTGCTGCTATAGTTAAAGGGGATGCTCAGTTTAAACGTGCATCAGGGACCATCTTTTGTAGTTGCCATCCTTGGTACCTGACATTAATTTCCAGGGCATAATATGTACACAATAAATATACAATACATAAATTACTCAACTGAAGAAAAACTTACCAAACAGACAGCTAAATCAGTGGCCTCTCAGAGGCAGAAATATGAATCATTTTCTTTCTGATACATACTTCTCTTTTTACGTTAGCCTACAAATATGACATATTTAAATTGGTAAAGCACTCTCTTAACTGAAACATCCCTTCCCTGGGAGAAAATAAAAGGATGTGGCCAAGTGGAATCACACGAAAATTACCCAGGATGGGGTACACAGAGGCAGGGAAACACACTATTCTGTGGGATTAGATGCAAATCTGTTTCTGTTTGACAACCATGAGAGAAAGGTAGGCATCTCATGGGGAAACTGAAGAAAGTTCCTAGCTGCAAAGAGCTCCCAGGATGAGAGAAATAACGCCCTCCCTGGGGAGGGAGGAGGCGAGGGGTGGGGCGGGGCAGGGGGGGGATAAAAGTCTGACACTCCTTCCCATCTAGACTTTTCTAGGTCGCAGTCCCAGGAAGTCACAGCCCCAGTTAGTGGTCAAGAAACACACCGTGGAGGTATTTAAAGGGTTGACAAGAAGGGGCTGTCCAGTTTTTGGTTGGTTGGTTGGTTGGTTGGTCGGGGGTGGTTAGAGGCTTTTTTTAGGGGGGTTCTCTTCTTCAATCAAGCGATAGGAAAGCATATTCTTCCCCCACACAAGGATCTGGTCTAAGGGAAAATACGGCTTGTCTCCAAGGAAACACATCACTAAGAAATTCCAACACTCTCAGCATGAGCAGCCTACAGCCGCTTCTCCTTTTTTTATCCTTAAGTCTGAGCCTGGTGTGCCTCTTCCCCCACTCCTCCCCCCCAAAAAACTTTACCTTTAAAAAGAGGAGAAAAGACCCTTGATTCCCTTCCTGAGTTAGTGGGAAAGGTGACAGCTCCTTAGGTCTCTTCCATGACGATACTGCCCTGGCTGGTACCAAAGGATGGGACTGGGGCAAGTGCTGTCTCCTGTCTGACAGCTTAGCCTTCCTCCTGCCTCAGCCAACTCCACCCTCTGTCTGTGGGGGTCTCAGAAGCTCTGCCAGAGCCATATGGACCTTTGCAAACTAGGTAGTAAGAGCTGTAGACTTGGTTCTGTTAACAAAACAGTTCTTTGCACATCAGTTTGGCTCCAGTGACAAATACAAATATGTTGTATGCCACCGAGAGGTTCTGAGAAGCCACGGATCTGCAAGGCCAAAACTCAGCTTTACCTAAAAAGAGGAAGAATTAAAATAAACAACAGCAAGATTAAGCTCCGACTGCCCTAATAAATCTTATGGAGCAAACAAAAGAACAACGAGGGAACGGTTAGGCTCAAGTGGAAAAATCTGAAATCCCAAATTCAGAAGTGCCTTTGTCAAGTTTGCGTGGAGAAGTGAGTCCTGATTGCCCCTTAAAATAGCCCCTCCAGCTCCACTGCAGAGGAGACCATTTGTCTCCATAAAATCCATCATTTGACGTCTGCTCTGCAATCCCAGGCCATGCCTCACCAAGAGAGACCCGCTGGAAAATCAGCCATTGTGGTGGAACTCAAGATGGGCACAAAGGTTTTCCACAATTGGAGGAACAAGAGGCTGAGGCCGGGACAAAGGTGCCCTCAGGGCTAATCTGCTATTCAGGATCTAGGGTAGATTAATCCACTGTGAGATCTCACAATGGGGGCTTCAGTATTCTGATGAAAGTGAGTGCACAGCCTGCCATATGAAGTCCTCAAAGCGGGTTCCCAAAGGAAAGTTAGGTCCTTAGGGCTCATGAGATTCTCTATGAAACCCAGCCCTGCACTTTGGCAGCAGGAGAAGCCTGCAGGCCATGCTCTTTCTTAGAAAGTCCAAGGCTTTCTAACAATTAGGGCTGGCTAAAAATGGAATGCATCCTTGGGAGATTGGGTTCCCTGCCTCTGGCCAGGGTCCATTGGATGATGGTGACCAGCTGGCTGGGAGATCCTAGAAGATACCCAGGCACTGGGAAAACAAGATTAGATGCTTCCTAGGAGTCCGCTCAGTTCTGAGGTCTAGGAAAACAGAGGAGGCTAGACACGTAATCAGAGAAGAAAAATAAAGAAATCCATATATACTCGTCTCAAATGATTTATCATGGCAGGGATCTTCTTTTCAAAGATTGTTCTGTCTGGATTGCGAATGTTTTGCCACAAAAAAAAAAAAAAAAAAGATAAGTATTTGAAACAGCAGACACTAATTATTCAGACTTGTTTTATCTAGTGCATACAGTTTCAAAACATCACAATGTAAACCAATTTATACAACATTATATATCGCTTTAAAATAATAATAAATAAACGTGAGTTTTTTGTTTTGTTTTCACTTTTATTTTACATTGCACGGGTGTTTTGCAAGCATGTTTGGCCTGGCGTCACGTTCATGCTTGGTGCCCACAGACGCCAGAAGACGGGTTCGGATCCACTAGACCTGGAGTTACAGACGGTTATGGGTCACCATGGAGGTGCTTGGACTCAAACCCAGGCCCCTGGCAAGAACAGTAAATACTCTTAATCTCTAAGCTGTCTCTCCAAAACATGCGTTTTGCCTACATGTATGTAAGTATACCATGTGCATACAATGCCCAGAGAGGACAGAAGAGGGCATTAGATTCTCCTAGAACCGGAGCTACAGATGGTTGTGAGCAGTCACGTGGGAGCTGGCACCAAACCTGGGTCCTCTGCTAGAGCAGCTGGTGTTCTTGACTGCTGAGCATCTCTCCAGCCCCCTTATGAAGGTTTAAAATCAATTATAAAAGATAGTTTCTATCCTCCAGAAAGACACACTTGTACACAATAAAATATAAACAGTTGGAATCCCATTATACAAATGCTTCCATCTAATTAAAGAATTGGGATGCAATCGTTGCATACAGGTTCCTGTCTTGGCATTTGGGAAATAGGGCGCCATAGTAACCTCTACAGCATGAGTACTTAATGCAATATTTGCATTTGAGGGATTAGTTGTTCTGTCCATAGATTTTTTTTTTTTTTTAAGCTATAAAAATGAGTGAGCCTGTTACCAGAGTCGTCCTGGAAATCCACACAGAACACTGCCAGGGTGGATTACATCAGTGTTAAATTACATCCTCGGAGGAGGGGCCAGGTTGTAGATGTGGTACAGGCTTCCCAGCTGCCGTACAGAGCCCAGTGCCACACTGCTCTGCTTTCGGCATCAGAAAGCGCGTGAAAGAGCCTGTGCTTCCTTCACAGGGTCTCGTGACTATAATTCTATAACCGACAATTCATCTTGGCCTTCGGACCTGGTTCTATGGCAGAAACACAGAGCAAGCCTGTATCGCGCATCTTCGCTTTGCCCGGCAGTGTGTGCTGGAAAGACATTCGCTGGCTGGCTATAAGGACACTTGCACAGCCACTAGACAGCAAGGGTGATGTTAGAGGAGGGGACACAGTGCTAAGAGTGCCCTCACACATGCTGAGGAGATGGCTCCGTGGCTAACAGCACTTGCTAGCCAGCATGAGGACCTCTGTTCGGAACTCTAGCATCTTACATAAAAAGCAGGCACGGCTGGCCGTATGTGCCCACAAATCCCAATGCTAAGTGACCACTGCAGCTTGCTAGCCACCAGCCTAGGGAAGAAACAACAAGATCTTGGCACAGCAAGAGATTCCTTCTCCAGAAACTAAGACAGAGAGCAATAGAGGAAGACACCTGACATCCTCCTCTGGTCTCCATACGTGCCCATGCATGCCTGCACGCACACACAAGTATATATACATATATACACTATACAGAGAAAGGAAGAGAGAATGCTCATACAGAGTGTAAGCTGGTATAATGTCGTGGGGACTGGACACGTCCTAACAGTATCAGTGACAAACATATCATAATCTGCCACCTCACAATCTACTTCCACAAGACGTGGTATAATTTCCCAGAGAAATCTGGATTCTGCGGTAAGACTTTACGCCTTGTGAGATCCATGGCAGCATTGTTCAGAGTTGCCCCAAAGCAAAAATGACCACATAGCCATCAACCCTAAAGTAGGTTAATAAAGGATGACATTCATGCACTAAGTCACCACATGGCAGTGAGACAGAAGAAACTAAAGTATCGTGCAATGATGCAGTGAATCTCACCAGGGGCACCAACCAAAGGAACCAAGGTACAAAGGCTACATGGCCGCTCATACAAACAGCAACAACAAGCCAAACTGAACCATGGACCTTAAGAGGGCTGAGGGAAGTCCTAGTAGCCGTGTGCGCTCAGATGCCTCAGGCCTCCAAGGGCACTTGCACCCGCACGCAGACACACACACCTACACGTAACTAAAAATAACAAAACACTCCTAAAACATTGCAAAGCAAGCACTAGTAATACATAAAACAGAAAATAATGATGAACTCAAGGGTATAGGGTGAGAATAGAATAAAAACGAAATTGCAAAGCACAGGCTATCAGGATGTTGGCAAAGCTCTATTTCCGACCCTATGTGTTGGTGGCATGGGCAAGTTTTTGTTTGTAAAATCCTGCTCCAAAATCATATTTTTCCAACAAAGTATCATTGGGCATATCAGCCACACTCTATAGGAGGCTCCATGCCCAGGAGAGGCTGGTCAACACGAATCGGACACCGTGGGATTTTTATAGGCTTTTGTTTCCTCTTGGGTTTTTTTTTTTTTCTTTTTTGTCTTCTTGGTTGTTTTGCTTGTTTTGATTTTCAGTTTTTGTTTTGTTTTGTTTTGTTTTAGAAGAAAGCAAGAAAGAACATGAAGCTGGTTGAGCAGAAGATGGGAATGATCTGGGAGAAGCTGGGGGAGGGGAAAAAAAGATGATCAAAATATATTGTGTGGAAGAAAAACTAGATAAAATAAAATGCTGCTCCAAGCTTTCCATTGCAAGTAAGTCCTTTGGTACGGATGGACAAAAGTGTTCTCAGAAACAGATCTACTAGGTGATTGCTGGCATTTTACTGTAAAAGTTAGACGAATGAGGTGTCAGTGAGACAGCTTGGGGGGCGGGAGGGGTAAGGGGCCCGGCTACCAAACCTGATGACGTCGTCCTCTGACCTCCCACCATCACCTTGGTACCTGCGCACGCGTGCGCGCACACACACACACACACACACACAAATGTAATTTGAATTTTTTAATTAGGTAAATAACACCACAAAGATGTTTTCAAAATGGTAGGAAACACTACAGGACAAACAACCTGATTTCTCAAAACAAGGGTGGGGATAAATTATAGATTAACACGCACGCATGCTGCTATATGGGTATAAATTAACCAACTTTGGACTGGGGAGATGGCTCAGTAGTGAATCACTTGCTGTGTAAGCAGGAGGACTTGGGAGTTTGGATTCCCAGAACCCACTTAAATGCTGAGTTTATAATTTATAATTCCTGCCTTGAAAGCAAGAGAAAGGGGATCCCCAAAGCAAGCTGGCTCCAGAGCAGCTATATCAGTGAGCTCTGGGCTTGACTAAAAGACCCTTCCTCAATGAATAATAAGGTGGAAGAATGCTGAACAATTATTCTAACATCATTCATGCCTTCACATACATGTGCACTCACATGCACTCATCCCTCCAACACACATACCCACACACATGCAACACATACCCATACATCACTCACACACATGCAACATCCACACACATGCAACACACCCACAACACAATACCCATACCCACACACATGTAACACACATGCCACACACATGCAACATATATACCCACACACATGCAACACACACAGGAAAATGAAAAATTAAAAAATATAATTAATCCACTGCTACAAGAACAGGACATAATCAGACTGAGTGAATAATGGTGAAATTATTTTTAGGTGTAAAAATGGTAGTGTGCTTTAAAAAAGACTTATCTTTGAATGATAGATACAGATAATATACCAATTACAAGTGAAATGATATCTGGGATTTGCTTAAAAACAAATCAAGTTGAGAGAAGAGAGGCGTGGAAAACAGAAAATGAAGATGAGCCAAGGAGTTGGCAGTCATCAATTCTCGATCATGTGCGCACGCACACACATGCACATGCACACGCACATGCACACGCACACACACATGCACACACACACGCACATGCACACACACACAAAATGCATGGTACTTTTCTCTATTTTTGCATCTATTTGAGCTTTACTAAAAGAAAAAGTATAAAGGGACAGAAAAGGGGGCAGGAAAGAAGGAAGGTGGAGATACAGATAAATAGGTTTGTGCCAAAATTGCTCAAATATGTTCAAGTGTTGCTCTCTAGACTAATATAATCACATTTTTTTTAGAAAATATTATGCATTTTTTCATCTCTGGATGGGAAGAATACTTGTAATTTTTAGTCTTTTTTTCCACTTATCTGTGTTTTTCAACTACTTCTATGAGGATGAATTGGAAACTTGATTCTAATGGTGTTGAAAAGGACATCAATTTCTTTTTTTATTGTTTTTATTGAGCTCTACATTTTTCTCTGCTCCCCTCCCTACCTCTCCCCTCCCCTTCAACCCTCTCCCATGACCCCCATGCTCCCAATTTACTCAGGAGATCTTGTCTTTTTCTACTTCCTATGTAGATTAGATCCATGTCTGTCTTTCTTAGGGGCCTCTTTGTTGTCTAGGTTCTCTGGAGTTGTGTCCTGTAGGCTGGTTTTTCTTTGCTTTATGTCTATAAGCCACTTATGAGTAAGTACATATTATATTTGTCTTTCTGGGTCTGGATTACCTCACTCAGTATTTTTTTTCCTAGATCCATCCATTTGCCTACAAATTTCAAGATGTCATTATTTTTTGCCGCTGTGGAGTACTCCATTGTGTAAATACACTACACTTTCTTTATCCCTTCTTTGGTTGTCGGGCATCTAGATTGTTTCCAGGTTGCGGCTATGACAAATAATGCTGCTATGAAATGTAAAATAAAACTTTACAAAGGGCATCAAAAGGATTGTCACCTTGCAGAGCTCCCACCCCTCTCTGATACTTAAGTGTGTTTAAGGATCACAACTCACGAGTGTTGTGGCCTCCCGATACAGTCACTTAACCCACTCAGCAGAGCTACTCTATGTGGAAATGGAGCCTTTTGGTAATGCATGCAGATGAGAGAGCTTGCTTTCTCTGTCTTCCCCAGGGAAGCACCCTCATCAGAACCCAGTCAAGCTGACCTCCTGACCTCAGTCCTCCAGCCTCCGGGCTCTGAGGAGCAAACCTCTACTGTCTGAGTGTTGGATAGTGACCCCCACATGGGTTCACATAACTTAATATGGGAGCTGCAGAAAATTTAGCAATGAAAGTTTCTGAACATACAATGACCAAATCTAATCAAACCAAACCCACAGTGAACCCGAGGTGCTTCTGACGGCTCTCGCCCTAAGATTTCACTGCAGCCTAGACTCTGAACATACAACCCACTCATTGGGCACCGTATGTGCCATCTCACCACTGCCAATTAATAGTAGCTGGAGCCACAGTGTGGGCTCAGATCTGAGGCTACTGTATTTTCTGAACTGCAGTGTTTGTATTGCACAAAGTTTTCTGCTCTTAGAAAAACAGTGAGAGCGAGTTCCAGGCCAGGCTCTAAAACTACAGTGAAACCCTGTCTCAAAACAAACAAACAACAACAACAAAAAAACAAAAACAAAAGAAAGAAAAAAGGAAAAAGAAAAACAGTGGTTGAATTATAGAAAACAAAGGTTTTTAAAATATATTTCCCACAATCATTCCTCTCAGCACATAAGTATTAAATTAGTATATGTTTGGATTGTGGTAATGTGTGATTTTAAAAACGGCTGTTAGAGCTTGAGCGTCTTTTAGCTATTGTTACATGGGGGCTGAAGACATGGCAGAGTGCTGTGTGTTCTAAAGACACGCTGCTCTTGTCCAGGACCTGGATTTATGTCCCAACACCTACACAGGGCAGTTCACAACCACCTATAATTCCAGTTCCTGGGGCTCCAAGGGCATCTCCATGAATGTGGTGCATCTAAACTCATACAAAAATATACACACATACATAAAAAATAAATATATATTTTAAAAGCAAAAATTTTTTAAATGCTAAATTAATTTTGTCTTAGGATTAGGACAGAATTTCCAACACTTCATGAAATGGTCCTAAACACACTTCTGCCACTTTTCCCCTTTGTGTTCACATGAAACAGTGTTTTCCACACTGATGATTATAAAACCAAAATATTGATTAGCTCTGAAAAACACTGAAGATGTTCTGCACCCCACAGTATCAAAGAGTCAGCCACTACTAAATTCTTTGTGTGAAAATAAGTCATTAGAATGCAAATATGCTTTCACCTTTAATAAATGGTAAAATTATATGACCCCCCCCCAAAGAACTGCTGCAAAATACATTTATGATTATTATAAATGTTTGCTTTATATGCCTACTGTATAAACCAGTCACATAAAATTTTCTTGGGCTAAAGGAGGTTACAAGTAGGAAAAAAGTTAAGAAGCCCTGGTTTAAATCACCCATGATGGATGGTACTGTTAATGACAGCTGGGCAGACCATGACAGGGGGCCCTTAGCCGAGTCTGTTAAAAGCTGTTTATCTCTCTTCCCCAGAAAAATACATATTCAGACACATCTGTCCAAATCAAGAAACTCTGGGAGCGCTAAAGAGATACAGACTTTCTGTGGGTTTAGTAGTTAGAATAAACGACAGACGACAAGTACGGCGCCGCATTTAACAGGCATCGCCAAATTCGCTCTTCCCGGTCACCAGTGGGATGATGTGCGCACATCAACCCTGTTTTAAGATGAGGACGGTGGAGACAGAGAAGAAAACAGCAATAGGATGGAAGGTTGGAAAAGTCTGGGAGTAAGGGCCAGCAATAAGACTCAGGCAGCTGGGCTCTTACCCAGCCAAACAATGAAGACACTCTCAAAGTCTGAGTTAAGTGTAACAAGCAACTACGTCACTGAGTCACTCTGTAGAGAGGATGTCCCTAAATCCAAGTAACTTTAAGGGCCTTCCATCGAAGCCAAGCTGCTAGATGCAATCAAGCACACATGATACCCAACTCCCAAATATCCCTGTGATGGGGTTCTCACCTAGCCAGTTGACTATGTACAAGTCAGGGCCAATCTTCCCCTACCACTAGGCGGCACCATAATAGACTCCCAGAAGTCACGTAAGGGTCCATACATTGTCCCTGACCTCTTCGTGATGCCCTCTGACCTCTTCTTACTAAGTGGTTCACAGTGTAATTCAATACTTTAATGTTCAGCCCTAAAATCTGTTCATGGAGTAAAATAACCCAACATTTAAGGGCACACTGCCCTCCTCACTCGGTTCCTACCACCTGAGAGGGACAGCTTTTTTTTTCCCCCCAGCTGAGACGTCATAATGAACCCAGACTTCCAAACGCTTGCACTTGAGCTCCAGAGGAATGACAGACAGGACGACCCACGGGTCCTGAAGACAACGGTAAGCATGTGATATCTCTACACACACGGACAAGAAAGATGAACGCCATCACACCCCCGGCCCACCAGTACTCACGGTTTCACAGTTCAAGCATCGGGTTTCGTTGGTGAGGGTTCCCTGAAAAATCTCGTGGACCCAGGTGAGCTCTGGCTTGTTACTCTCTGCAGGTTCGTTCATGTTGCCATTTTTTAACTTCCCGTTTTGTTTCTCCTGTTTCTTCTCCTCCTGCAGGATGTCCGCAATAGTGTTTAGCAAATAATTTAAAAACTCGTGAGCATCCTGCTGCATGTAGTTGTCAAAGAGATCTGGAAAGGAGAAGGGCCATGATTTCAGACTCTGCATCCTGGAGAGCGGACCGACAGGATTAGCTTCCCATGACAGGACCTGATTTATATGGAACGAGTGGACAGGTATGGCATACACATACATTTCATCTCTACTGCAATTACAATGAGCAACTTTCCAAAGAATCATTCATTTCTATTTCCTCCCATCCACCAAACACTAATTTCCCTGTCTCCTTACAGTCACCTATAACAATGAACCAATGTTTAATCATTCTAGAAAAGGACCAAAATTACTAGACAGAAACCCTGATAAAATATCTATTTGTTTTTGCGTGTATGCATGCAGGGTACATGCTGGGGGATGGGGGCATACATGTGAGCAGGTACATACATGTGTGTGTACGTGAGTATGCAGAGGGCAGAGGCTGACACTAGAATCCATGCTCCACGTTCTCTATAAGGGAAGGGTCTCTGGTTAACTCTGCCACTCACTCATTTGGCCGGTCTGGCTACCCAGATTGCTCTAACCATTCCCTATCTCTACCCTCTACCTCCTGTCTACTGGGATTGCAGGCTGGCTATCAGCCTGGAATCCTGGGCTACCTGCCCAGCTTTTCATATGAGCTCTGGGGATCTGGACTCTAGTCTTCTCACTTGCTTGATGAGTACTTTATCGACTGAACCCCTGAATATCAACTCTTGATAGGATGTGACCACCAGTGACTAATTAGTCATTGAGTTATTCTGCTATAGCAACAAGATTCTCTTCCTGAGAGTCACATTAAACCAAAGACTGGCCTGGAAGAATCTTCTATGAAAGATGAAAGAGAAATGAGGAGCATATGTGAACAGATATCTTTCCCACGGGGTTCCTAAAACAAACTCAAGTACCCTAAGCCTACTGCGGGCCCTGCTGTCAGGACAAGCAAGCAGCTGGAAGCCCCTATTCTGAGTCATAGTCACAACTACACTGGGAGGGATGGCTTCCTTCTCTATTCAGGTCACTTTTATTCCAGCATACACAAACTATTACAGCTTTGAAGGCTAGCTATCAAATTAAGCAAGACTTTGGAAAAAAACAAACACCAGGTTAACTGTGTCAGTGTATTAAGAGTAAGGTGGCATCTGGGGCAGATGCAAGTTGCAACATCAAATATCCCCATAGTCAGAAAAAAAACAACGTAAACTTCTAGAATACACAACATATCTCTATCACTATTTCTCCTCAAAAAACAAAAGGCCCCTATTGGAAGTCTTGTCACTAATGTTCATGTTACTCACCCCATGGTTGTAACAAGATACCTAAGCACATATACCCACAGAAGGAGGGGTTTCTCTGGCCTCCCAGTTTCAGAGGGTTCCATCCGTGGTTGCTCAGTCCCAGACACTTGGCAGAGCATCACCCCAGCAATGGAGTATGACAGAAGCCAGCTACCTCACAGTGCGCAGAAAGCACAGAATGAGGGAGGGACTAGTAGCCAGTGTCACCTTCAAAGGCACACTCCTGGGATCTGCTTCATAGCTAAGGCACAGCTCCTAAAGTTTCCACAACCTCCCCTACCCAAACACCACCAACTGAGAATCGACAGCCGCAGACTGAACATACTAGAGCCTACAGGGCACATGTTATGTCCACTCTAACACTCATGTTATTTTTAACACACCAGAGCCCCTGATTAGGTAACTTGTGTTTACTTTAGTCACAGTTCACACAACAGTACTGTTCCGCTCAGTGATTACATCGATATATTTAACCCTGGGAGTGAAGCACTCAAAAGTCTGCCTTGGTCAATTTTTTTTTTTCTCTTACAATGATCCTTCTTAGAATGCAGCATGTTTTTAAAAAAAAAAAATGAAGGAAGGAAGGGAGGAAAGAGAAAGAAATCATTCTAAATGGGATGTCAAACCTCAATTTTTAAATTTCTATTACATTTTCTGTTTCTTGTATAATGGGAAAAAAAGAAACGTCTTCTGATGGGCAATGGTGGCGCACGCCTTTAGTCCCAGCACTCACTCAGAAGGCAGCCTCTGCCCTCTGCATACTCACGTACACACACAAGTATGCACAAGTATATGTGAGTTCAAGGCCAGCCTGGTCTACAAAGTGAGTGCCATGACAGCTTATAAAGGGAAACCCTGGTTTTCTTTTCTTTCTCCTCTCCTCTTTCTAATTTAGTTATTAATTAATTTTAATTCATTTTTTGTAGCAAGGTCTGTAGTTCTAGGTGGCCTGGAACTCGCGGTGACCTGCTGTCTTTGACTCCTAAGTGTTAGGATTAAAGTTACACACTACCATACCTGCGCTCTCCCTCTCCCTCTCTCTCTCTGGTTTTTCCCAGTTGTGTGTGTTTGTGTGTGTGTGTGTGTGTGTGTGTGTGTGTGTGTGTGTGCGGGTTGTCTATGTAAGTGAATATAATGTGTAGAGTATCAGATCCCCTGGAACTGGAGTCATAGGTGGCCATGAGCCATCCCACATGGGCCCTGGGAACTAAACTCCAGTCCTCTAAAACCGGAGCGGGCATTTTTCAAGTGCTCACTCTTCACCACTGAGCCATCTCTTCAGTCCCCGAAACCACGCTAGTTAACCGCACTGAGTTAATAAACTAGAATGAGCTTTCCATGCGGAGGCGACCCAGAAACCCTGCTCTCGCCGTCCTCCAGGTCCGTCACCCCACTAAGGCTCCAGTACTCACCGTTCTCTTTCCTCAGCCTCGAAATGAACTTCTTTGGTGGGATGACGCCAACCTTCTTCTTCTGCGTGGCAATGCTGTGGAAAAGGTCTGCCAGGCACGTCAGCAGGTTTTCCTTCTTTTTTTGCTGGGCCTTGTATGCCAACACATTCTCCCGGAACGGCCGACAGAAGTACAATGCCTGAAGCACGGAGTTACAGTAGCACGTGTTTCCGAACTGCCAAGGCACAAGAGGGGTCACTGGAGTCACTGTCTGGGGACAAGCCGTCTCTGAGCAGGGGAGGAGCAGGAGATGCCAGGACCCTGCCAATCCCTGTGTTCCCCTGTCAAAGCCCAATACGCTGGAATAGATAACTGTGGATCTGGTCAACAAGGACAGGAACAAAGGGTACAACAGGGACTCTCCACCTTCCTAACGCTCCTCAAGTTGTGGTGACCCCCAATCATAAAATCATTTTTGTTGCTACTTCATAACTGTAATTTTGCTACTGTTATGAATTGTAATGTAAAAATATGTGTTTTCCTATGGTCTTAGGCAACCCCTGCATAAGGGTTGTTTGACTCCCAGGTGGTGGCACCCCACAAGATGAGAACCAGTCAGTAACAGAGCCAACCCCCTGAACTGCAGTTCTGCTTCCCGTGCTTCCAGTGACGGGGAGTCACTCACAGTCTGTGACCATTACGTGGAAAAATTACAGAAATCAATTATCTATATGTTTTCTATTGTGTCCCATTCTGTGCAGTGTGATGGAATCTCACACCATCCTACGCCATCCTGCCCCAGATGTGAATCATCCCTTAGCAGAGCGTAGGCATAACGTATGTGGTGCCTACCCACTTGCGACTTTGTAGACTTCCTGGGTATCACAAGTAACCTTTATATTGCTCAGCAATGGCCCCAGCCTAGTATCAAGAAACAAACTAATACTGATGAATTACTGTAATTGTTCTATTTTATTAGAACACTATTTAATCTCTTGTGCCTTTTACCACCAGTGTAAACGTATAGGAAAAACGTAGTCTCTACAGAGTTTGGTACTAGCAGTTTTAGGTATCCATTGGGAGTCATGGAATGTATTCCCCACAGATAATAGAAGCCTAGGAATTCAGTGCTTTTCTCATCCATCAAAGTCTAACTTATATAAACACTCTGATGAGGAATCTAATAGGATCTAGTACTTAGAAAAAAGAGACAAGAAGCCAGGCGGTGGTGGTGCCTGCCTTTAATCCCAGCACAGAGGAGGCAGAAGCAGGAGGATCTCTGCAAGAATAAGGCCAGTCTGGCCTACACAGCAAGTTCCAGGACTGCCAGGGTTTTTACACAGAGGAGCCCAATCTTCAGGGGTGTAAGGGAGGTTGAAACCTACATAGCATGGGGACTCAGAAAAGCAGCTGGCTAAAGAAAAGTCACAATGCAATATAAAAAAAATCCCCCATGACTGCAGGCATGGTGATGCACATTTGGGATCCCAGCTCTTGGGAAGCTGAGGCAAGAGGATCTCTGCAAGCTGAAAGCCAGCCTGTACTATACTATGAGTTCAAGGTCAACTTGAGCTATAACGAGAGACCTTGTCCCAAAAACAAACAAAACTCCCGTGACTGTGAAATTAGAAATAAAAAAACAAAAACAAACACAAAAAAAAACCTAAGACAACAGGGGATATAGCTCAGTGGAAGATACATGTGTGTGTTTGTGTTTGCACATGTGTATGCACCCACACACATGCATGTGTATGTATATATGTGTGTGTGTGATATGTATGTGATATGTGTATATGTGTGTGTGCTTATATGAATACATACATATACATACACATATGTATGTAAACATACATATATACACATACAACAGGGGGGAGGATTATTTAAGGAGTTAAGAACCACCTGTGCAGCAGAAGCCTTTAGGAAACAGGGCTTGTTTTTCTCTGTCAGGATTACTGTAGTCGCTGCCCCAGAGTGCAAAGTCTCACTTACTCCAACACAATGGAGCAGAAAGTGTCTCCATAGGCAAACTCCCATCTTCCTGCCTCTTACCTTCTAAATTACCCTGCCTCATGTTTCCTCCAAGGCGGCAATTGTCCCAATATGGTATCACACAAGTTCCTGACCCCCCTATAATCAGAGTAGGGCTCACACAGCAACACTCTATTCCTCTCCAGGTTACAGACACAGAGATTTTGACTGCAGAGGCAATGTCATTATCTCACTGGCTTCTAAGTGGCTGGAAGCTTAGCTCCGTGGGAGGACCCAGCTGAGACCTGTACTTTCAGCTATTCCCACACAGCAAATGAACAGGAAGAAATTCCAAAGAAATAACAAGATTCATAGCCCAGATCCCAACGCGCTGTAGAAGGTCAAACAGAGCATGGGCATCTTCGCTGAACTACCTCTTGGTGCGAACATCCTCGGAGCCTAGGTATTTTAATGTTCCTTGACATAACCATGTAACAGGTGACAAACCCCTTCACGTAGAGGCTGGCACCTCCATAAATTACCATCCCAGGAATCATAAATGAATCTATTAATAGATACAGCCTTCATAATTCTTCTACTAGTCAGGCAAGAGTCATAATTCTCCATTGTCTGCATTTGTATTTTCCTTAGTCAAGAACAAATTACCATGGATTGAATAACTTTCTTCAGAGTCAAGTGGAGGTCCCTGCACAGTGGCTAAAATAAGCTGTTTTTATATTAGAAGACTATCCTCCCGGGGCCTTGTGTAGCTCTACTCTGTCCAGTCTCTCTGCTTCTCAGTGTCTCTTACCCAGTCACAGCTGGCCTGAACTAGTGATCAACTCTGGGGAAATAAGAGGATTATTTTTCAAGTGTCTACACCATGCCCAGGCCTCCACCAAGGGGCTCTCATTCATCCTTCACTGTGGCTCAAGAGAGAGAAACCACTGCAGCCACTATTAAGGTGGAAAAGGAAGGCCAGAAAGACCAAGTTCCTTGCCACAGTTCATACCACTAGTTAACAGAACATGGAGAATAAAAATTGGGGCTCTTTCCTTTACATCCAAGGCAGCATTTACTTAGAAAGAATGTGGCTAACTTCTTCAAGCACGCGCCACAGCAGAAAGCTGGCAGAAGCTGCTCCAGAAAGCCATGTGTCTATGAACTAACACCCTCAACACGTAAAACTTCTATTCAATAAAGAGGACATAGTGAAGTAAAAAACACAGGGGTGATGGGCAATACCACCTTAACACCTGACCTACCACTACCTTACCAAGGAAGCAGAGCCCAAGGAGAGCCAGGTACTAGGGGCTCCTGCCCAGCACAAAGGAAAACCGGGTTGTAAAACAGTTTCCTCCAAGACCGAAACTCCACATCCTACAGGGAAGCCCCTTAAGTAGGAAAGTAACCAACTCAAAACAGTTTCAGGAAGTCCCTGGAGTTGACTGGATCCACTAGGCCCCTCCCTGCCAGAGTGAGCAGCGCTAAACTTCAAAGGAGACTCTCAGAAGAACAAAAGCTGAGAAGACTCTGAGACCAGACCGCTGCCTAGATGAAGCAGAAACCAGCCCAGCCAAGCTGCCTGGAGGAGGCTTAGGCAGAGTCGCCTGGAAAGGACCCTCTCCAGCCTGCTGTACTGCCTGCAGGCTGCACAGTAGGCTCCAGTTTTGCCAGCTTTAGTGAGCTGTCTGTCACCCATGTTGGGGTGAGCCTTGGTGATCCAGCTGTCTCTGACTCATTTCCGCTCCTCTAAGTAACCTCTCACCCTGTGCGTAACCTCAATAAAACTCACTGGTTCACCAAACTGGACTTCGATGGTGTCTGTAATTTGGTCTGTCATGAGCTCCCTACATCACTCTGGGGTAAGCAGATGGGTGTTGCATCTCCTAGGGAAAGTTTTGTCACACAACGGGGCCCAGTGACTCTGGAATAAAAGACTCTCAGTCCTTGACTGACAGTTCACTCCTAGTTAAAGATATATTATCATATATCTCTAATACAAGCTATATTATTTGTCAAATACAGGACACGTTGTATTGGCCCAAAACAAAACAAAGACTGGAAAATCCATGCTGTGAGAAAGGGAGGACAGATCAAAGCAGGTTCAGCCACAAATGCTAATGAGGTCAGTATAAAAGCGGGCGTATCAATGGGACTCCCCTCAAGGCATGCAGGAAAAGGGTTGTGAGTTCAATCAATAACGTAGTAATTAAGTCCGTTGCTGGGGACAACATTTAGTACATTTTAAATAGTAGATTAAAATGCCCTTCTCCAGTATTTGCCTCTACTACTAACTAAAGCACAGTTATTTAACAATGAATAATGGTGGTAACAGTAGCAGAGAGACGGGCATGGTACATAAGCCACAAATCGCAGTGATCAGGCAGAGGCAGGAGGATCACTGAAAGTTCAAGGCCAGCCATGAATGAGTTCAGACACAACAGAGCTACATAGAGCTACATAGCTCTTGTCTCACACAGCAAAAACAAAAGTCAGCCAGCAAGCCACATCAAATACCCTAAAATATTGGAAACAGTAAGTACTTACATTGACCAATCCGAAGTAGTGCTCATTGATCGGAAACTGCTCTGGACCAATGTCTTTTTCCAGAGCAGAGGCATTGGTGCCCTACAAGAAAACATAAACAAGAGTTTGGTGGCGTGAAAACACATGAGGAAATGAGGTGATGTGAGCTGGCCCACTCGGAAACAAGCACCCCTTGTCAACAACATATGGGGGATACCAGGAGTTTTCTTTCATGCCGTGGCTGTACTTGGCAGCCAACTCATGAGTTGCCCCAGCCCAGCACCGGGTGGTTTCCAGTCGCCTCCCAGGAGGAGAGGACATTTGAGATCGGTATGTAAATGAGATGATCCTCTGAAGAAAACATTCCAGACAGCTGCAGCAGCTTTCAGAAACAGGGTGCCTGGAAGACAGGACCACTTTCAAAGTCAATTTCTTTAAGCTGATAAGGCTACACTGCACGGCTGCTGAGCCAGGCACCTGTCTCTAGGTCCAGGCATCAGAGAGAATAGTGAGGAAGCGGACAGCGCATGCCTGCTCTCATGGAGTTCCCATTTGTGAACGTGACGACGGCCTGAACCAGGAAGCAAGTATTAGACAATACGGCTATGAGACGGGGTGGGGATGATGGGGGAATTGAGTTGGAAAGGCCACACAACTGTACCTTTAAGTGGAGCACCCAGAGAGGGCCGTACTGAGAAGGCACTACGTGCAGAGAATGTCGCAGATAATGGAAGGATCCAATGTGAAACCTGACAGCTGTTGGATGCATCAGACTGCTAAGCCTGGTGATACTCCAGCATGACGAGAACTCCCATGCCCTCTGTGCCAGGGACTGTGCAGTTCATCCTCAAGAAGCTTATAAGATGACTATTCCCAGTTGCTTATGTCTGGAAGTGATTTAAAACCCAAGAGACTGGGTACATCTGGGAGGGATTTTTTTTTTCCTTAATTAAATCATTTGCAGTAGGAAGATCCACTTTTAATCTGTATCTTTTGTGGCGGGAAGAGCCACCTTTAATATGGGCCACACCTTCTGCTGGCAGCCTGTCTAAAGGGCACAGAAGAAGGAAGCATGCTCTCTTTGCCAGCTTGCTCTCACCAGCAAGCCCATTCCTTCACTGGCATTAGAGCCTACTTCTTTGGGATTCCAGCATATACTGAGACCCAGCCTCATGGACTAAGCAGCTACATGATTCTTGGACTTTTCATTGGTAGACAGCCATTGGTAGACGAGTTGGACACACAAGCCATTCTAATAAATTTCCAAAGGCTGAATGGAGGAGTCAGGCTCAATCTTATTTATCCAAATACTGCCGCAGCCCAGCCATCAAAACCGTGATGAAGCCCCGCCTACCTGGGGCTTGTCACTAGTAATGGATGGTCTTTTGTCACTCAGATTGAGTGGGCTGCCTGTAAGTAAGAAAAGCTCACTTGAGTCAGGTACAGTGATCACGGACCATGGGGAGCAGGCTCCAGGCCCCCTGGAAAGACACTCAGTGCCTTTACATAAATGGTGTAGTCAGTGCTTCTCAACCTTCCTAATGCCACGACGACCCTCTAATACAGTTCCTCGTGTTGTGGTGAACTCCCAACCATAAAATTATTTCATTGCTACTTCATAACTGTAATTTTGCTACTGTTGTGAATCGTAATATAAACATCTGATATGTGACCCCTAGTGAAGGGGCCGCAATCCACAGGTTGAGAATCACTGTTATAGTCGTGGCTTATAACCTACACACATCCTCCTACGTGTCTTTCTTTCCTACATTACTTCTCAGGTATCATATAATTGCTATATAAACTGCTGGCACACGAGCGTAAAGACAAAGTGTGCTCAGAACAGGTGAGATGCTTAAATGCCTCCGGTCTGTATCTAACTGGTCTGTGAGTGCAGAGCCCACGCGTGGACAAAAGAGCAGTAGGTAGGACCGGAGTGCCTTGCTGATGTTGGTCCCTCGCCATCTGCAGCTTTCTTCTTCTCAGGTTACCATGGGAAACTCGCAGCTCGCAGGGACACAAGGATTTGGGAAACAGAATGAAAAGCATTAAAAGGTAATGCTACTGGAGGGATGACTCATTAATTAAAAGTGTATACTGCTCTTACAGAGGACCTGAGGTTGGGACCTCACACCTAAGTCGGATGGGTCACAGCTCCAGGGGCTGTGATGGCCTCTTCTGGGTTCCACAGACACCTGCACACACATGTGCTCACACACACATACGTGTGAGTAAACAACAGAATAAATCTTTAAACAATTTCTAATGCCGTATATTCTTTAATTTATTTTTTACGGGTATGAATGTTTTGCCTGCATGTGTGTAAGCGCACTCTGTGTGTGCCTGGTGCCAGAAGAAGATGTCAGATCCCCTGGGACTGGAGTTAAGACGGTTGTGAGCCACTATGTCGGTGCTGGGCCAAACCCAGGTCCTCTGCCACAGCAACAAGTGCCCGTAACCATAAAGCTATCTCTTTAGCCTCCTAATGGTGTGTACTCTTCACTCAAGGTGATTCTCTCCTCCTTCAGAAAGACATGACCACGAAGTAGACTGAAAACCAATCAAAACGGCCCCTTGCCACAAAGCACACTTTAAATAGAAAATAACTCGAACCCGAGCCAACTGAATAGAAGTACGGCAGGCTCTTACTCCCCAGCCTTGCTTCCGTGAGCTCTCTCTCTCTCTCTCTCTCTCTCTCTCTCTCTCTCTCTCTCTCTCTCTCTCTCTCTCTCTCTCTCTCTCTCTCTCTCTCTCTCTCTGCTGTTCCACCACTCTAGGCTCCTTTACCCACCGTCTGAGAGAGGACTCAGCACTCAAACATGAGCCAAGTTCAGTGCATGAGGAAAAGAGCCATTGTCTCCACAATAACACGGCTTCACTCTGCAGACGAGCCTTTGAAATAACAGACCAAATTATGGCAGGATTACACAGTACCAACAACAACAACAAAAAAGCCTAACATTTTTAATAAAGTTATTTCTAAATTACAAATTAATATAAATGATGGGTATTAAAAAGACCAACATCCATTTTTTTTCCAGGAAGAATTAGAATGTATGGCAGGCAGGGAGATCAGGATAAATGTAAGATACGAAACACAGTGGTAGGAACAAGATCTCATTAGCTCTTTATGAAAAAAAATGCAACACAGAGAAATTAACACATGATTTTTGCTAGATAAGTCTTGCCTGTCTTAGCACTAATTTTGCCATTTGTGGAAAGGGAGCCTGGATGTGAGGATGAAGATTTGTGTTGAGAACAGAGACCCTGAGGTGACGTAGTATCCATTCACACACCAATGTTAACGGGCCATCAGACCCTACCCGTTGGACTTCCCACCCAGCAAAGTAGGAACCCATTATGAACAAATTCTCCATCTCTTTCTGAAAATACACACAGTCAAACGTGCTGGAAAGAAAGGTCCAACAATCACACTGACCAGACTCTCCAAATTCACCCAGTTCTGGAGGCCTTCAAGCTGGGTGTGGTAACACAGTCTTTAGTCCCAGCAATCAGGAGGCAGAGGCAGATGAATTGCTGAGTTCGAGGCCAACCCGGTAGGAAGAAGAGAAAAAGAAAGAAATTTTGCACCAGCAGTCCAGAACTCCCCTAATGGGCTGCTCATAAGCCTATGTGCCTCTCTGTTGTAAAGAATGGAGATGCTTCCGTGATCTAAGCATCTCTTCTCAGCTCTATCATATCATATGCTCAGCGTCCCTCAGCGTCCCTCAGGGTCCCTCATACCTCGCATACTCCCTCCTATCTCCTGCGGTTGCTACCTCATTCTTACGTCTCCCTTAGAGCTTATCATCTTTGAACTGTTTCTGTTGAAACACATAAAAGTCCAAGGGTTTCTAAGACTGAAGCAAGAAAAGGTACAGAAGGTGGTAAGGCCGTGTGGTTGAAGCTGAGCGACAGTGTGGGTGGGTGGGTTCACTGGGCTACTGTGTTTATATTTTTACACCTACAGTCAGTCCTGCATCTCTTAACCATGAGGATGCACTCTGAGAAATATGTTATTTAGGCAATTTTATCATTAGTGGACATAGGGAATACACACACTAGCCTGAAAGTACAACCACTTGCCTCTGCCATATGAAGTGTGTATTGCATGTGTACATATGTATGGAACAACTTATTGCTTCTTGGGGCATGACAAAGGAAACAGAAGATCAAGTCAAGTGCTAGAGAAGATGGTGAGATCAAGAAGGCACATAAGGGAGCTAACTGCAGGATGGTTCACTGGTTATGAGCACCCATTGCTCTTGCATAGGACCCAGGTTCGATTCCCAGCACCTGCACACCAGCTCACAATCAGCTACAACTCCGGTTCCAGGGATCTGATGCCTTCTTCTGGCCTCCACGGGCTCCTACACCCACATGGAGCACAGAAGCCCACGCGAGCCATGTGCATACACATAAAAATAACGGAAATTAGGGAGCCACACGAGACTACAGCTGGCATGACATTGCACACTCCAGGAAACACTGTAAACGGAGAACATACTAAAATAGCCCAAAGCACAGAAAGGACATGACACGGATTCTTAGCTTTTACTGTCGCTACCGAGGGTCGTGTGCCCTGCCTAGCGGTGCGTGCTGTTCTTTCCCACGACTAGCAATAGGTTTGTGTCGACAAGACGCAGAGCATGCCACACTGAGGAACAGGTCACTCTATGCTTTTACAGTGATGATGGCATTGCTTCGGATAGTGTAATGTAGCAGTGCCCTCCAAGTTAAAAAGTGCTTCCCAGGAGACAGTGAAGAGGCTCAGGAGAACCAGGGGTAAACAACTTCACATGCCCGGGAAGGCTGAAAATGGGGGTCCCTCTCTGGAGAGACAGAAGCAGTAAACTGCTGGATTAGGTAGGGGACTGGGACCCATTGAACTGCAGAGGGGACACTCTCTGAGCTTTTGAGCTGCCTGCAGAGACCTCCAGGGGTGCAGCTTCCATGATGCCTCACCATGTTCTCAGGTGTAGCTTTTGAGTCCTACTTGATCCTGTAAGTAACCCTTCACCCATACGCTAGTTAAGAACCCCAATAGAAATTCATTGGTTCACCAAGTTAGACTTTTGTACAATCATTACTTTGGTCTATCCTGGGTTCCTTTCTGAGGAAAAAAGAAAAACATATACATACATACACCTATACATATGTGGAGGTCGTATGGGTGTGTGGAGAAAGAATTATGACTCTAGGAAAAAAAACTCTCACATATAACATTAGGCAGTAAGAATTTTTTAGCTCCATTATAGTCTTATTGAATCAGTACGGTAAATGTGACCCAGCACTTACCAAAACATCATTCCGCAGCACATGGATGTGTATATAGGTGGAATAACAACAGTCCAGCGAGGACACCCTTGCTCTAATCCCCGAAACTGGGGAATACATTGCCTCACAGGACAAAGGAAAACTGAGATGATATTCATTTACACATCTGGGGGTCTGGAGAGATGGATCAGCATCTCTGTACTGGCTGCTCTTCCAGAAGTCCTGAGTCGGATGTCCAGCACCCACATGATGGCTCACAACCATCTAGAGTGGAATCTGATGCCCTCTTCCACCATAAAGGCACACATGCAGAAATAAATAAATAAAATCTTTTTAAAAGATATTTGAACGGGGCTTGCTGCATTACCCAGTGGGCTCAGAATGCTCAAACTGCCCTTCAAAGTGGGAGCATGAACAAGGCAGAGCACAATACTGTGCGACAATTTCAGAAGCTGCAGGTGAATGGGACAAAGCCAAGGCCCAGTTCAACCTCTGCCATGGAGATGCCTGGGGAGGCATTGACCTCTGTGAGCTCAAGGTCTAGAAAGTGAGTTCCAGGACAACCAGGGCTACACAAAGAACCTGGGGAGGGGGGGTGCGTGCAGCCCTCTACCAACTGGACATTGTCCCAGGATCTGCTTTGGATTTCAGAATTATAACAAAGCCAATGCTCCACAGTAAAGCACTTGACTTGCAAGGCTGGTGACCCGAGCTTGATCCCCAGGACCCATGTAGAGATGGAAGTAGAGAAGCAACTTCAGAAACACTGTCCTCTGACTTCCACACGTGCTCTGTGGCACACATTCCCTCATACACATACAATAATAAATCAATCCGTAGTACAAAAATTGGTGCTTTTAAAAGATATCAAAGGTAGATTATTTAAGCCACACGACAATATAATCGGCTACAGCAGCCTAGGAACCCAACGCCGTGTGTTTATTGACTCTGTAAGGACTGTCAGTGCTTCCTCACCTCCATATCGCACCTAGCATCTGCAAGGACCTTAGACTCAACCCCAGCACTCAAAGGAAAAAAAAATCTCCTGGATTTTACCCCCACATCACCCAGAGAAGCTACAAACACAGTAAGTTCCCCAGAAGGGGCATTTGTAGACAGCTGACTTTTCCCAGAGGTGGCCTTTGGGGCATTTGTAGACTGCTGACTTTTCCCAGAGGTGGCCTTTGGGGCATTTGTAGACAGTTGGCTTTTCCCAGAGGTGGCCCAAGGCCTCTCCCCTGCCTCTCTCCAGGGTCCCAGCAGATGCTACTGCAGGGCTCCAGGCAGCCACTGCAAGCAGACCATATCTAACTATCTGCACCCTGCAAACTTCCCTTCAAGCTCCACGCTACATTAATGTAGGCATTCCCACGTACCTATCCACGGGCTCTCAACATCCATCTACTGCAATGGGACACCTCACTCCCCTGGAATTTTCCCACTTAGTAAAAGTCCCTGCCCTCATCGGGGCTCAGGCTGGCGCCTCCAGGTTATACCTGGCATCTGCTGCTGCGTTGTCCCCATCCATCTCTGTGCTTTACTGACAAGCTCTCTCCACACCACACTTCTTGTTCAGCTGCAGCTAGACAAGGCTGCAGGATCTCTCATCCATTCCGCCACCAACTCTTACACAGCCTCCACCATCCTCTTCAGCCACCCCTAAGCACGTAGAAGGAGGATTCTTTCCAAACACAAAACTATTTAGAATCCCACTAGTGGCTTTCACTGCTGTCACTAACTTTGCTTGTCACTCATTGTCCTGCACACCCTGCCTAAACCAATGGCTGCTTTCCAGTCTCTGGTCACCCAAGTTCTTTCCTATTCCCTTTCCCCTGCCTGTACCTTACAAATGTAGATGGAAGTTTCTGTCTCATTGGGTCCTGCAGCTATTCAGTCCCAAATAAACTCACAGAGGTTAATATTAATTATAAACTGTTTAGCCTGTTGCTCAGGCTTATCACTAACTAGCTCTTACAACATAAATTAACCCATAATTCTTACCTATGTTTAGCCACATGACTTAGTACCTTTTCTCAGTAAGGCATTCTTATCTTGCTTCCTCTGTGTCTGGCTTGCGACTGCGTCTCTCTACCTTTCCTCTTCCCAGAATTCTCCTAGTTTGATGCCACACCCATACTTCCTGCCTGCCTACTTGCCAATCTATGCCTTATTAAACCAACACAAGTGACAAATCTTTACGGTGTACAAGAGCATTATCCCACAGCATACAAGTCTAATTTTTAAAGGCCAGCTCCTCAGGGAACTCTTCCCAGGGCAGCCCCTCTCTGCAAAACCAGTGATATGGCTGGTAGAATGACCTCCCTCCCCAGATGTTCACTTCCTACCCCTGGATTCCATCACAATGAATGCAAAAAGGGAACTTTGCCGATATGACTGAATGAAGGATCTTGATACAGAACATTTGTTCTGGATGTTCTAGATGGTAGATGAACTTGGCAGGATGCTCATTGCCCCCATGGGTCAGAATGAGAGAAGACAGACGATGCAGAAACAGAGCTCTGAGACACTGAAACTACTACACCTCTGGCCAAGGAGACAGAGCGGCTCATGAGTCAAGGAACACAGGCAACCTGCAGAAATCCCAAACGCCAGGAAGCAGCTGCACCCTAGACCCTCAGGAGAGTGAGCAACCGGGCCACGTAGTGTAAGAAATAAGGCTGCTCTTTTTGAGCTACTGATTTAAGGTGTGTGTGTGTGTGTGTGTGTGTGTGTGTGTGATGTTTACACATGTGTGTGCATGTCCACATACTTCTGTGCAGGCATATGGAAGCCAGAGCAAGACAATGGATGTCATACTCTATCATCCTCTAGTTTATTCCCGTGAAGCAGGGTCTCTCACTGAACCTAGAGCGGGCAGCTAGTGAACCCTAATGACACTCCCATCTCCACCTCATCCCCCAGCTCTGGAGAATTACAAGTTGCCACACTTGTATTTTTACTTGGATGCTAGGACGGGAATGCAGATGCCCACACTTGCACAGCTTGCCTACTAAGCTGCCTCTCTAGCCACTAGGGTAAATGTTCTTATAGCAGAAAGAAGAAACTAATAAACCTCCTCCACATCTCTCCATGCACACTGTCTCCCCCACATGTGATAACATTACTATTTATATAATCATTAACATTTGGTCCCTAAAATCTTATCTATACAGTGTGGCAGCAAAGACCATATGACCTTCCCAATACCATGTTCTCAGTGATGAGCACATAGTAGGCCCATAGTATCTGTAGTTAAATGGATGGTCAGGTGGATAGGCACAGACAGGGATGATCATGGATGTCTGTGACGCAACTGTGTGCATAATCTGGACTCAGGTTGTATACTCTCTCAATGCACTATTCAGTGAAGCATGAGTGGTACCCTCCAACACTTCCCCATTCTCCCATTCCCTTTATAGACACACAGGAATTGGTTTCCATGGATACAGAATATAACAGATATTGACATTTGGAACTAAGCTCTTGCTTTTGCATCCCAGCATTTTCCTTTGGTAATGTGAATCTTTGTAGATCTTCAACAGATTTGGGGGTTATAGCCATTAAATGTAAAGGTATCCATGACACAGCAATACAGACATGATGGCGACTCTCTCACTACACGGTGATAGTAATGAGCAGTGCTTAAAGGTTAATTAGGTGGAATCAATCGAGAATTCAAATGACCATGTCCCTCAATCCTGCAATTCTACTCTATTATATAGATATACTCACGCACGTAGGTACAGAGAGTGTAACAAAGATCCGACTCATATCGTGACTTCACAAAATGAAAATTCATTCATCTCTTTCACAGAAATGTTCAAGAAGGTGCAGTGTAGGTCTGGTGTGGTCGCCCTGTGGTGCTGCAGACAAAGGGTCCTCATATCTTGTCACTCTGTCGTGAGCAAGAGTCCGTTTGCAGTTTTGGAACCAAGACGATTAATCTAACTCCTGCCACCAAACAACCTCTGTCCCAGCAAAAGGGGAAAGAGAGGGATGGCCCCCTTTGTAAGGAGGCTCTACAGAGCTACAGCAGATACTTTTGCTTTAAACCCTCTGACCAAGAATCTCAGTCTTAGAGCCACACAGCTGCAAGGGAGCAGAGCATAGGTGGCCATCACCCAAACATTTGTGATCAGTTACAAATTTCTCTTACACCAGACATAAAAAGTAGAGATTAACGGGACAATCAGCAGCCAATGTCTCAAATAGTCCTTGCAGCAAGGGTTGTATTAGAAAAAGTTATAAGTATCGCAAGCTGATGAAATAATTATAGTAATCTATATAGCAAAATACCACGTCAGTATTTCTATTTTTGTGGTACAGGAAATGAATTCATAACCTCTGGAATCCAACGCAAATGCTTTACCAACTAAACGCATTCCTTCTCTGTAGGTAATTTTTAAAGTAAAATTTCTTTTTAGGTACTGCTCTGCAAAGCTGTACAAGACAAACGATAAGTAAAACTCAGCACAGTGACAATGTACACAGAACAACCCTGGAAATGTGTTTTACTCGGGCAATGTGCAACTGCCTGTTTGTGCCGCCTGCTCTGCGCTCCACACTCTTCTAATCCTGAGGAACAAGGGGACCAAAGCCATGCAAGCCGCTGTATTCATCTTAGTGAAAATTTCCAGAATACTCGAAAAATTACTTGCTTTTGGTTTGAGGGTTTGTTTTCATTTTATTTGTGGGCTTTTTTGTTTTCTGTTTGTTTTTGAAACAGGCTCTCCCTCCATTGTCCCAAATAAAGCTCAACTCCTAGGTTCGTGTCATCCTTCTGCCTCAGCCTCCAGGGCAGATGGGGTTACAGACAAATAAATATCACTGCACCTGGCTTACCCTCAAGAAAATAGTAATAACACCGCCAGAGAATAGGGCTAAGGGATGAAAAGGTCACAAGGAGCTTTTCTTTTTGGAAGATTTATTTATGTTATGTGTATGCATGTTTTACCTGCATGTATGTATGTGCACTCCTTGTGTGCCTGGTGCCCACAAAGATCAGAAGAGGACATAGGATCCCCTGGGACTGAAGTTACAGATGGTTGACCACCATATGAGTGCTGGAAACTGAACCTGGGTCCTCTGCAAAAATTATAAATGCTCTTAACCACTGAGCCATCTCCAGTCCCAAGGGCTTTCCTTTTTATCCTTTTAACTTAGTTTTTTACTCTGATGATATATTATTTTGGAATTCACATTTAATAAGTTTAGTAAAAGTTGAATAAGTGAGCTATGTATGTGTGCACGTCCCTCACTGTTGCCTGCCTTTTCTTGCCAGGATTTATTTTCTTTGGGTTCTGACCCTTCACCTCTCTTTGGAGCGCAGAGGTCCTGGTGCCGACGTGCAACCTGCCTATTCCAAGGGCCAACAGAGAGGTGAAACAGACAGCAAAGGCTATCGGTATCATATTCGCAAAGCTTCCGCTCCTACTGCGGGAGCCCGGCCTAACAGCGCAGACGGCAATTGGAGGCCCTGAAAGCATAAATGCTGTATGACCAGAGACTGAACTGAGAACCAGTCCTTTTGGGAAAACCACAGGATGTGAAGCATAAGAAACAAAAGTTCTTACTTCAGTCGGTGAAAGAAAGGGGGAACCTTCTGAAAAAACAATACAAAGAATTTTATTAAAAAATAGACTCTGAGCAGGGACAAGTTCCAACAAGACTGCAGTGCTAGCTTTCGAAAGCACCTCTAGAGGCAACCGAGGAAGCTTCCGACACACAACAAACAACCCTTGAAAGACAAACCATGAATGCACAGGAGGGCGCAAAGAGGAACTTCTTCTTTAAAACAATGTTTGAAGGTAATTTATAAGGGAAACAAGCTAGAATCCCTCCAGGGGAGGGAGGCTGCCTGAGAGAAAGAATAATTAGAGCAACAGCAGGAGAAGGCCAAGGTCTAGAAGAAACGGTGAGGAGGTGAGGACGTGCCTGCGACATGTGAGAGTCCAGGGGACAGAAGGGTCCTTGGAAGTCAGCTGTGCTGCACTATAGGTGTGAAAACCAATGCCAGAGAAATAAATGGCCTTGCCCTAGATCAACACGTCACCTCTTTGTACTTTGTACAAAGTAGAAAGGGGACTCAGAGGGGGCCAAAGTCTGTATCTAAATTCATACAGAAGAAGACACTGATTACAGAGAGTGAATTAAAACAGACCACGGGATGGCAAATGTTACTGGGAAAACTCCAGATTTATGCTCGAAAGCGACTCTTACCAACTAGATGTCCATAGGACAACGGAACGTTCAAAGGGACTGTATTCCTGGTCTTCCTGTGACAAACTGCACAGAGACAGGATGCAGCCCAAGTGTGTGAAACGTATCAAGAGCCACCAATAAGGCTCGGGAGGAATAAGAGACCTGGTGCCTCGTGTGCACTCGACAATAACGACAGATAATGGGAAGAAGCATTGATTGTGGCGGCACTTCTCTGAGCACCTAGGCTTCGATCCTTCCAACAGTCCAGGGAGGTGAGGACAATTACTCCCCACAGTAGGGTGGGGAGAGGAAGGGGAGAGGAGAGAAACAGGGAGAAGAATGGAAAGGGGAGAAGGAGAGGAGGGAGGGTAGAGAGACAGAGAGCTTGAAAGTGCTCACTCTGTGCACCCAGTGTGCACCAGAATGCGGAAGCAAGCATGATGCTCCGTGTCTATAGCAATCACTCTCCACTATATTCTTTGAGACCAGTCTTCTTACTGGATCTGAGCTCATCCATTAGGCTAGACATTAGTGTGGCACTGGAGTACCCCCAGGTCACAGGCATCCTCTGAAACAGGAAAACATCCCTGCCCTCTTAAACAAAACCTTCATCAGGGGAATGCAGGGATGGCTTAGTGGTCGAGAGCACGGGCTCCTCTTTCAGAGGACCACGGTTTGACTCCCAGCACCCACAGGAAGGCTCACCACTTCCTGTCACTCCAATCCCAGGGAATCCAGCTTCCTGTCGTGGCTTCTTTGGGAGCCACGTGCACACATGCAAGCACGAAACAAATGAGACCTTTCTGGGGCACTACAACCTGCTTGAAGGAAATGAACCGCTGGGGTTGACAGAACAGAAATGTTGCCAGGGAAAAAAAAACGGTTTCCCGTCACTGTTCCAAGTAATAAGATCACATTAAATTTTAAAAGGCAAAAAGAGAACAGGCCAAGTGGTGGTGGTGGTGGTAATGCAAACCTTTGATCCCAGCACTCGGGAGGCAGAGGCAGGCGGATCTCTGTGAGTTCGAGACCAGCCTGGTCTACAAGAGCTAGTTCCAGGACCGGCTCCAAAGCTACAGAGAAACCCTGTCAGAGAACTGAATTCTAAGGAAATAATAAAATAAGGTGCAATCTTACCCCTCCACTTTCTAAATTCCTGCACAGATACTGAAAACAATATAGCAAAGCAAGGGAACACACAGAGAGAGGGCGTATACAACTATTAGAGTACGCAGGACAAAAATGCCTCAGTCTATCAATACAGCTCATCTCTCTGTTGGGCTATGGGGAAACAGAAAAACAAAAAAAGGAAGAGAAAACTGGAGTTGGAGGAACAAAATTGCATATTTTATCCAAAGCAAGCTGAAGCACACCTACCATACAGAGCACACAAAAGCAGACTGGGATACAAGGCCCTTGGCTGGAACTATCTAGACCACGGCTCCCGCCCTCAGAGCTGCACCCTGTCTGGCATACTCTCCCTTTCCAGAGGTGTCTCCCTCACCATACCACTTCGAAGTCACTTATTCCCTGACCCTTCCTCCTCACAGACTTTTCTGTTTCCTTTCAGCACTCCTCCCAGTTTGTGACAGAGTAACTTCTTGGTTGCCACGTCTTCCTTCTAGAAGCTTGTGTACAGCTTACAGCTCACTGATCCACTCTCAGCTACTGTTTTTACTGCAAGTTTTTTACAGTAAGTTTTACTGCAAGCCAGCTGTGACCATTCATACAGCCATTGCAACTGCGTTCACCGGAGAACAGTGGGATCATCGAGCTGTGGCAGAAGTCTAAACTATTGACTATCTAACCCAGAAAAGCCCACCAGCTCTAGGTTACACCCGTCAATCCAGAACGTCCTCAGGAAGCGATTATGCCGGACTCATGCATGAGTCCTGGCAATGTTGGCCACAGAGAGAACTTGACACATCTGCTCATTGAACATACTTGGGAAAATGAGGACGGCTGGGGAATGGCTCCTACTCCATTACACCCAGCACTGCACATCTGCACACTCAGGTACTCACAAATCCAAGACAGAGTCCTCCCATCCTGCACACGGAAATGTTGGAGCTCACTGAGCCAGTAAGGGCAGAGCCAGGGATCCAAACCCGCAGCATCTGTCTCCAGAATCAGCTGCTGACTACGAGTCAAGCCAGAGGCTGCTTCATTCACATCTTTCCCAGTTCCTTCACTGCACATGGAGGGAGCGGGCAGACAGCCAGGAGTGTTTCCTGGCTGCTGACTGGGCACATCCGTGAGTGTTATGAATGGCCATCCTGGTTAGGAGCAAGCAAACATTGCTACAGAACTGCTGGGCCACTAAGCAACAGTGAGCTCTTCCTGCCAATAGCTCACCAAGGGGCAAGCCCCACCCCCACCTCCCAGGCAAAGGAGAGGCGTGGCTGGTGAAGCTGAAGTAGCTTGCCAAGATCAGGCCTCAGCTGAGGCGGAAGTCAATGGCGCCTCTCGGAACTTCAGCAGGGAGCCAGGTATCCAAGGAGGCAGAGCACTTCATCAAGGACATGACTACATGGGTTCCTGTCACTTATATGATCCCGGAAGGAGGCATGTTATTCAGAAGGTGTGGTGATCTGAATGAGAATGGCCCCCACAGCTCACAGTGAGTGGCACTGTTAGGAGGTGTGGCCTTGTGAGGAAGTGTGTCACTGGGGGTGGGCTTCGAGGTTTCAAATGCTCAAGCCAGGCCCGGTGTCCCTTTCTCTTCCTGCCATCAGCCCATCTGGATGAGGCCCTCTCAGCTACATCTCCAGCACCGTGTCTGCCTGTGCGCGCCCATGCTTCCCGCCATGATGATGATGAGCTAAACCTCTGACACTGTAAGTCAGTCCCGATTAAACGTTTTCCTTCTAAGAATTGCTGTGGTCACTGGGTGTCTTCACAGCAACAGAACGCTAAGACAGAAGCCTAACACGACCCCACATAAGGGACTGTGACATGGACGCCCAGTGTCCACCCGAGGAAGCAAACCCTAGGACATCTGACTACACAGTGGCAATGAAGTCACCCCACAAAGGAGCATCTGCCAGGGGCTTTGACTGGTAAAATATGCAATCAAGTCCTCACATAGAAGTTAATTTCAATTCAAGAGCATAAGAGAGATGACAGAGGCCATGTCTGTTTTCCAGCTGCCAGACACCCAGCCACTGAGCTCAGTGAACTAGAAACAAGAACGTCACTGGCAACTGGATGCCCCGAGATCTCTCCTCATGGATGACGTCCCTTTGATTCTGGTTTGTCTATGTTCTCTTCCTGTCCCTTTCCAAAGATGTGGTGGTAGAAGTGGCACCCTGGCAAGGCCCCAGGCTAGAAGCCAGCTCCAGAAAATGTTACCACACGGTCACTTCATCCTTTCCCTTCCCAGCCTGCCATCCCTGTCTCTGTGCTCAAGGTCTTCAGGGAAAATCATGAGCCAGGCAACCTCCTCCCAGCATGGAGCAGAGTCGCAATGTCTGAGTACTAGCTGCCTCACCACATTTAAGAACCACATCCTTCCAGACCAGCGTGGCACCGTTTTAATATAATGAAATCATTGGCAATGTATGAATCGGGAAAGCAGAAATATAAACTCTGCGTTGTCTCCCCTCATGCCAAAGAGCGCGGTGGCGGGAAAAGGACAAGGAGGAAAGAGCAGCACGTCAGAATAATATTGCCTGAAAGCATTAGCACCAGCCCCCAGCCAGGCTCAGAAAGTACAAACGCAGAGCCACAACAAGCAAGCAGCCAGAGCAATTTGGTATCTCTCAGGCTGAGTCAAAAAAAAAAAAAAAAAAAAAAAAATGAGGCTACTTGGGTTTTTATTTATCCTTGGGTTTTTATGTCATTTTGCTAGTGATCCTTTTTTTTAAATTGTATTTTACAAAAAAAAAAAAAATAGGAGTCTGAGACAGACTGGAAACAAACTTTAAAAATAATTGCTACAAGCAAACACTGAACTTAAATTGAGTTATTCTCTTACATGTATAAACAGCTCCTCACGTACACTTCTAGTAAAAGAGGTGAAAAAAAATACACCAAGACGCCATTTTCCCCACCTGGCCCAGCATTTCTGGGTGACACCAGCTAAGGCAAGGCTGTGGGAAATACCAGCCGCACATGTGGCTGGTAGACGGCAGTGAAATCTCCCGGAGCCAAGTTTCTGATCCCAAACCATTTCTAAGAGGTTAGTGCGCAGACATGTTCTTCCTCTGACAGGATGATAGATGAACAAGTTGGGCCTTAGAGTTTTGTTGGTAAAAAGCAAAGATTAGGAACCTGCTGCTCAGTGGAGACCTGGCTAAGGGAATCCAGTACATCTCAAGCAACTGGATATTCCTCCGCAATGAGAGAGGAATGAGGGTGCTCTTTACAGAGACCAGGACACAAAAACAAGAGGCAGCTCAGGGCAAGCCATGCGTAGTACTAAACAGACCGTGTCTGTAAAAGCTCGGAAGGAGGCCGAGAGATAGCTCACAGCAGTTGCTTTTGCAGAGGACCTGGGTTCGGTTCCCAGCACCCGCATGGTGGTTCCCAACCACCCTTCACTCTAGTTCCAGGGGATGTGACGTCCTGTTCTGGCCTCCAAAGGCATCAAGCATGCACACAGTACACATGCACACGGGCAGGCAAAATACTCACATACATAAAATAAAATGGGATAAAATAAATGAACCGAAAACAAAAATTTTAAATAAACAAAATAAAAATTAAAACTAGGAATATAAACATATTTACCTGTGTCTGCATAAGACGCTTCATGAAACACAAAAGCTATACACATTGGCAGACGTCAGGGGCAGCAATTGGAGGGTACGTGTATTTTTTAATGCTTTTCTTTCACACAACTTGGAATTTTTGCCATATGGATGTAAATTAAGGCTTGATTTAAAATCTTAAAGGAACTGGACTTCGTACTGTATATATTTCCCAGTTAGGAACACCTAACTGTGCACACCAAATAACTCAAAAGTGGTGGCATACACTCATCGGATGACTAAATAGCTTTGGGTAGACCATGTGCCCTCATTATCAGGGGATGGAAAAAGTTCCAAAGCTTGGCCACACACCATCAGCCTGGGTATCCTGATGACATTTCAGTCTTCAGTCACAGGTCTTTCTGCCTTCCCTAACTAAAGCCAACAGTAGGTTCCAACTAGTCATTCCTGCAGCCAGGGTGATCACAGTGTAGGCCCCAATGGGTCAAAGAGAATTGCCTGACATTGCTGAGCTAGAAAGAGGCTGGAATACCCAGCTCAAGGCTCTGCCACCTCAGCTGTCTGAACTCCTCTGCTGATAGGAAAAGGCGGGGCACTCAGAATGTATGTTACAAAGTGTATGGGTACCCTACGTATGGGTACCCTATAAAGTCCTAGACACAACTGATTCCTTTTGAGTGCAGGAGACTGACCAGTGAGGTAAATTCATTCCTCACCCATGTGATATGGTTGGGAATGGAGTCTGTGAGAAGTGCGAGCACTGAGCCCTCATACCCACCCAACAGCCTGGAGAAACTCACACCAAGTCTCAGTCACAGGCTGCCGGCCCTCAAGAAACTCTCTGAGGTTCAACTGAAATGAAATCACAGATTTAAGGCTATTAGATAAGTTAAGGTGAAAAGCAGCATTAGGAATCACTGACCAGGGCTGGAGAGACGGCTCAGTGGTTAAGAGCACCAGTTGTTCTTCCAGAGGGCTGGGTTCAATTCCCTGAACCCACATGGCAGCTCACAACCATTCCACAACAACTGTAACTCCATTCCAGGAGACCTGAAGCCCTCATCCGGTGTCCACAGGCCACAAGTTGTACACAGACATCCATGCAGCAGAGTATCCATTCATATAAGACAAAAATTAAAATCTACTACATTTTCTATAGAGGAAGAATTGGGAATAGAAGGTACCTCACCCCCAATGCACACACACACACATTTCTGAGTATCACTGTACTTAAACTTTTTATTTGCCCTCATTTTCCACGCCACGTGCCTTCTCCCAGACCAATGAGACAGAGCCCCCCACTTATCAAAGTACCCTGACATCTGGCATTGAAATGAGTGTCCTGTGGTGGCCCGCTCTCAGGTGTCTCCCTGAGTACCTCAGAGTCCAGGCACAGAGCATGGCCAATGCCTTCCAGTCATCCGAAGCACACCTGCACTTTCAGAAGACTGACTGGGGATAAATGAGTCTCCTGCTACAATGCAAAGCTGGCTAGGAGACAGCAGTGGGCTTCTCTCTAGCTGTCTCTCTGACAACACAGAAGCAGCGAGACAGGGCCCCCTTCATCTCTGAAGCGCCCAGTTAGAATGAAGGTAAGGGGTGGACTTGTTCTATTTATTTATTGTTTTAGAATTTCATACATGAATACTGTATTTACATAATTTCTACCCCTCCCAGTCTCTCTCCAACTCCTCTCCTGCCCCCCTACTCATTCTCAAGTTCAAGGCCTCCTCTTTGTTACACACACACAGACACACACACACACAAATACATAGACACACACTGACACACACACAGATACACACACACAGACACACACACAGAGAGACACATATCACACACACAGAGAGACACACATGACACACACAGACACACACAGACACACACAGACACACACACAGATACACACACACAGACACACACACAGATACACACACACAAATACATAGACACACACAGACACACACACAGATACACACACACAAATACATAGACACACACAGACACACATACAGAGACACACACAGATACACACACACAGACACACATGACACACACACAGACACACACAAAGACACACACAGACACACACACACAGACACACACATGAAGCTTCACACTACAGATTGGCGCTCCAACGTGGTGACTAAATCCACTTAAAAACCTTGCCCACTTGGGATCGGAAAGAAAGTTCTCTGAGACCATGCCAATGGCTCACTGCTCCCTTCCTGCACCTGGGCAGATGGCGGAATCAGGCTTAGGCGAGCGGGACAGCATTTGCGGATTCCTGCCGCCATAGAGAGAGAGGTTTTTCAGACTGCTCGGTGCTCTGCGTGTCAGATTTGATTGTAACTTGGATGAAAAGAGTTTCTGTGCTGCACGCTCAGTCTCAGAATTAAACTGCTGAGTGCGGCTCCAATGTCGACTGCTGTGTGCCTGGAACTGTGTGCGGCCCAGGGGCACCAAATGACTGAGGCAGGAGCGGCTTTGGCTCTGCTCCGCCATGCTGAATTGTGCTGACCTCAGGCAGGAACTATCGTAATTACCATGATAACAGCGCAGTTAAGGTTTAGACTTGGCTATAAACAGGCAGTACCGTATTATTTTAAGAAGTGGTTAACCTTTTAAGAAATGCTCCTGGATAGTAAAAAATTACAGATTCACAATAGAAAAGATTCAGACATAGAAGGCCTTTAAATGGCTCACGTAGGCTTAAAAGAGAGAAAAAGAAAATATAGAGAATAAAGTTAATGCCTTAAAAAAAAAAAGGTTAAAGTCTTTAAAGAGACAGAGTACAGATAGTTATAGATTAAAAGAAGTAAAGTGATAGAGTAAAAATAAGCCACGTAAAAATGGAAAATTCACAGAGAGTCTGGATTATGTATTTTGTTGTGTTTTCTTTGATTTTTTTGACTGTAAAGGAGCTAAGTACAGAGAGACATTTCATTATATGGGCTGCCAGTCTAGACCAGAATGGACATCTTAACGGTATGACTTCAGGATTTGGATCTAAGAACATGATGCTTTGGAAAAGAGTTTCTTCTTTTGTTTTCACAGAGGACGAGACTCTGTGGATTGCTTCTATCCCAATATGGTATGATAGACCACGCCCTCCTGAAAGGTTGCTGTGAACACCCTCAAAAAATTACTTCGCTCAACTGCCGACTGGGATGAACCTAGCAGACAGGTTATACCATGAAAGACCTAAATAACAGCGCCCCCATTCAGCAGGAAGCAGTTTGGAGAGAAAAAACTGCGCCCATTTTCCCAAATATTGCTTATAAATGTTCTTTTACATTTAAAGGGGGAGATGATATAGATATGAATTTGCATTGGTATAGATTTTAAGGTCAATTTTGTTATATGTATATGTATTTCTGATCTTGATTAAGCTATTGTGATTGTAGTTCATTTTAAAAACTGTAATGTATAATTAGGAAATATAGGTTGTTAATGGATAATCATTGATAATAGTTAAGCTTGTAGTCATGTTATTAGATTTTCTAGATATGTAGAGATATATTTCAGTTAGATAGACATTCTTCATATCTTTCAAAGACTGCAGAATATGGCATTTAATGTTTTAATAACTTAGGGTTTTTCATGACAATGAGACACGTCTGCTCCTGGCAGCACCAATCTACTTCGAGAGGAAGATGGGCATCGAAGAGGCTACTTATGGAGTTTGTTAGCCATTTGGGCAAGAAAATGCTCTTGCCTGGACTGTTGCATAAACTGGACACAAGGAACCCACAGAAAGAGGACTGCTGAACTTGCCTAAAGGTGAGATGGTCTTTCGGGGTTCCTGATTCATGAAAGAGTCTGCGAGACGTTCTGCAGGACACAGCAGAAAGTGACTGAACTGTCTTTGGAATTTTTCTGCTTCATGGAAATGTCTGCTGGATACTGTGGGCCTGAAGCCCGAAGATGGATGCCCCAACGGTACAGAGGAACTTTGGGTGACTGTCCAGGCAGCGAGTTGTCTCTGTCATTTCTAGAGTTTTATAAGTTACTTATTTCTTGTTTACTTAGGTAGCATTGTATCCTTCTGGAGTCTTTGATGGAGTTGAAGAATAAATAGATAGTTATAGATTTCCTTAGTTATGATAAAAGATAAAATAGATTTAAATATTGTAACTGTAATACTTGCTTGATAACTGTTTTGTTATATGTAATTTTGCTATGTTAAAGTTGAAGCCTTTCTTTTTTGTTTAAACAGAAAAAGGGGAAATGATGGAGGAGAGTTATCTGTCTATGTTTCTTTCATTGGTTAATTAATAAAGAAAACTGCCTTGGCCCTTTAAGAGAAAATTAGGTAGGTGGAGTAGACAGAACAGAATTGTGGGAACAAGGAAGTAGAGTGGGGGAGACGCTTCAGGCATTCGCCATAGTGAGTCTCCATGCTGCTCCTCTCCGAGATGGACGCAGGTTAAGATCTCTCCTGGTAAGCCACAACTCGTGGTGCTACCCAGATTACTAAATATGGGTTAAAGGAAGATGTGAGAATTAACTAATAAGAGGCTGAAACTATGGGCCAGGCAGTGTTTTAAAAGAATACAGTTTCCGTGAAATTATTTCGGATAAAGCTAGCCGGTTGCTGGGAACTGGGCGGCGGGAACGCAGCCCGCCGCTTCTCACTACACACACAGACACACACACAGACACACACACAGACACACACAGACACACACCCTACTCCATTAAGCATGACTCTTATGTACATCTGTTTAGGCGAATTGCTTGGGACAGGAAGCCCTTTCGGGGAGCCAAGACTGGTTCTTCTCTCTCGGCAGCCTCTGATTGCCTGTAGCTCTGCATTTTGGGGTGAGGCTTCATGACATTTTTACTATCCACTCTAGCATGTCAACTGGCATTGTCCCTGACCAAGACACCTGCTGCTAGATCGTGTCCGACAGACATGGCAGGGATCCTGTACCCAGGAAATCTCAACAAGGAGTAGATTTGGTCTCTGTACCCCCAATGTCACCATTCCCAAAGTCAGATGAAGAGCCCCACTAACCACAAGCCACAAGTCAAAAGGAAAGCAGAGGTTCCTTGGGCCTTGAGAAATGAGCTTCAGCCAACTGAAGGAAAACACTAACTCATGACCAGAGGGAGATTAATTATAAAAAGCAACATGCACAAGGCCAGCACGGCTTGCCAAGGGCTTCCACAGGGGAGTCCCTTTGATGCCCGGGAAGGCAGGGAGGAGGGCACGTGGCTGTTTGCTTTTCTTATAAAGGCATGAGGAGACAGGTTCTGAGATTTACCAAGCAATTCAAATCCCAAGCCATCCTCCTGATTTCCTCCTTAGATCTTGCTGTTCTAACTGTGCTCCCACCGAAAGCACCTGCTTCCCCAGAAAAGGGACTACATGGGCAAACTCTCCATCTCATTCCAGACCTGCCAATCAGACTCATCGTTTTCATAAGCTCTTTGCATTCTATGCCAAAAGAAACACTGATTTATGAACAAATTTGCAGATTTGGCTTTTTTGTTTTTGTTTTCTAGGCTGAGCTGGCTTTGAACTCTGAACTCCTAACCATCTATTCTTCACCTCACACATGCTAGGATTACAAGTGTACACCACTACAACTGGCTACAAAGCAATTTTTCCAGGCTACCAAGCTAGGCCTCTTTACTCATTCATCAAGAATTATTTATCGAGCATCTATTACCTAAATGTGCCAGGCACCATGCTGACAGATGGGAATTCACCGAAAGATAAGCTTAGCTCCTGCCCTGGTAGGTTATCAAACACAGTTTAGGGCCATGAGATAGCTCTGTAGGTAAAGTGTTTGCTGCACAAGACTGACAGAGAGTTCCATCCCTGGATCCCACATCAGGAGAGACTTGAGACCTGACAGGTGTTCCCAGATATGCACACAAATACCTTCAGAAATAACATTTTCACTTTGCAAAACAAGGTGGTTTAGCAACCTCAACAGCTCATCAGAATTAACCATGACACTTAAAACACACACACACACACAAACACACTCCACCAACCCAGGCTACGTCGTCAGAAATCCTGAGTGTAAGGCCCTTTGGCAGCTCTTTAGCATGGACAGAACTACTTTCCAGAACACTCTGACAATACTTAACATATTTACTCCATTTTCCACTGCTAGAGCAGAATATCCCACGACTGGGTCTCATAAAGAAACAAGAGCCAGGCATGATGGTACACACCTTTCATCCCAGCACTCAGGAGGCAGAAACAGGCGGGTCTCTAGGTTTCAAGCCAGCCTGGTCTACAGAGTGAGTTCTAGAACAGCCAGGGCTGTTACAACAGAGAAACCCTGTCTCCAAAAACAAAAACAAAGGGAGAGAGGGAGGGAAAGAAGGGAGAGAGGGAGGGAAAGAAGGGAGAGAGGGAAGGAAGGAGCTTTATCTAGCTTATACATTTAAAATTCTATTTTATATATTATATTACATTATATTACACATTGTGTGTGTGTGTGTGCACACGCGCGCGCATGAACATGTATGTATACAGCAGTCCAAGTGCTACTGGAAGACTGTGGAATCAGAGGACAGTTTGTGAAAATTGGTTTTCTCCCTCCACCATATGGGTCCCAGGGATCCATCTGAAGTCATCAAGCTTGGCAGCAAATGCCTTCACCTGCTGAGCCATCTCTCTGGCCCCAAGATAACGGTGTTAGGACTCAAAGGCAAAACAGCATATGGCAAGGGCTCCGGTGAGAGCCTCGCGTGCATGGATCACAATGACAGGAGCACATGTGGCCAGGAGCGATCATACTGGGAAGCAGGAAGCCACAGAGCCCAGGGAAGAGCTTGCTCCACCAAGGCCCCTCTTATGACATCTCATGTAAGAGTTGAGTGAATCCCAGGAAAACAACATCAATCCCTTCCTAGGGTATGCCCTGATGACCTACCATCTCCCATTCGGCCCAGCCTCTTAAAAGGCCCCCACCATCCTACTGGGGAACCGAGCTTCCAACACATGAACCCTCTAGAGATGCCCTAGATCTGTACCCAAAGCATAGCACCTCATAAAACTGCAGGGGGCATACCCTAAGAGAGGCATATCTACTGCAGGACTCTAGGACAAAGACATGGAGACACGGGTACAGAGACAGAGCTGGGACAGCCTATTTGCAGAATAGAGTAGTTTAGATGCCATCGGACCTGCCCCTGAAGA
This sequence comes from Arvicola amphibius, assembly GCF_903992535.2. Classification (NCBI taxonomy): domain Eukaryota; kingdom Metazoa; phylum Chordata; class Mammalia; order Rodentia; family Cricetidae; genus Arvicola; species Arvicola amphibius. Next base: position 29,333,873 of record NC_052047.1, on the reverse strand, counting down.
AGAGAATGAAAAAACAGAGACGCGACCACGTCTGTCACAAAGCAATCGGAATGAGCAAACTGGATCTCTGAGTCAACATACTCTCGGTCATAATTGTTGAACAAAGCCAGAGAGTTGCAAAAGGCTGCCCGGCATGTCTTCCACACAAACATTGACAGATGCCCAGAGAATCACAAACAAAGGCAAGCATGGTGAAGGCCGTATCAGCTTCAGACGCGGTCTGTTCTAGGAGGGAAGCTAAGATAAGAAAAAGGGTATCAAGTGGTAGATTCGAAGCATTATATCTGAAAAACAACCCAATAAGGCTACATTTTGATATCTGAAAAAGTAGATATTTAGGTCTACGACGTATATTACATTTTTTTCATATTTGTGTTGACGGTTTATGATTTAATTCTTTTAAGTTTCTTTTAAAGGCTTCACAGGTGATACATGGCCAGCCCTCAGAATCTCCGTTGTGAAAAGAAAAACGTAATAAAAACTCAGTTGTTTAACGTCAAGAAATACAACTGGAGAAAGGCAACAATCTCTGGCTTTTGAAGTTAAATCGCTACCTTAAATAATTTTACATTGATTTTTGAAAACCTCTCGCAGGGCAGGTACTTTCTCTAAACAATAATTTTAAGAGATTGGGGCTATTGCCCAGGAAGCTGGTATTTCTCAAATCTTGATGGGAGAAGTGTGGGGAGTGGAAGGGAGAAGGATTAAGCATTTTAAAATACGGATTCCAGGGCTCCACCTGAGACCTGCTTACTCAAAAGCTCTGGGAGCAGACTCCCTGAGTCTGGCTTCATTTGTTTGTTTGTTTGATAAGGTTTCTCTGTGTGACAGCCCTGGAACTCTGTAGACCAGGCTGGCCTTGAACTCACTGAGATCCACCTGCCTCTGCCTCTGCCTCTGCTGGGATTAAATTCTTAATAAGAGAACACACAGGTGTGCTCCATTCTTTGTTACAAAGAGTCACTAAATTATAAGGCATTTCAGTGCCTACTGTGCTCCGTGTGCTGACATTCACATAGCACCAGAGTTGGGGTGACAAGGATATCTTCTGATCCTGAGCTCAGCACTTGCACCAGGACATTCAAGCCAAACATGATGAGCACGGGGCTTCTTGTGCACAGAACCTAACCCAAAGGACAAAGAAATGTACGGTCAGAATAAGACCAACTTCTAAAAGATCTTCAAACAGCAACTGGGTCAACAGGAAACTCCCCAAGTCCAGCCCTGCAGCTGTGCGTGCCAGAAGCGGCCTGACATGATTTTCACCAAAGCCAATTTCGCTCAAACAAAGCATGAACTGCAGCTCGAGAGGGGCTTGAAATAAGCCTAGCTAACACAAGGACAGATCCGGAAGGCACCTGCCACACTCAGAAGTCTCCATGGGTGAGCGACACCATGCTGCCAGTATCCATCCCACCCCAGAGAACAGGCTGGCATCGTCCCTTCCACTGTATCTTTCGATGTCTCCCCACTTTCCCCGACTTGCTTTGGTCTCCCTTATTTTCCTCTTTGTCATCCTATGCCCTGTGTTCAGACAAGACCAACACCGATCCTGAGTTAGAAACACAGCAGCATGAACATGGGAGATGATCAACCTCACTCGTAAAGAATAAACTGCAAGTTTAAACCACGGAGATGCAATTTCACACCCATCAGATTGGCAAAATGCCACATCTAACCATATCAAGTGTCAGCGAGCGTGGAACCACTAGACCCCCTCCCCCAACCATGCTGGCTAGAATGCAAATTGGTACAACGGCTTCAGCAAGCAATCTGTCAATATCCTACAGCAGAAGATGCCCGTTCCCTTTGACCCAGCAATCTCCTTCTGGACATCTACCACAGAGAAGCTGTAAACATTTACACAGGAAGACAACATTGTTTCTAACATTGAAATACAAGAACAAGAAAAATTTGCAAGTCCCCATGGTTATAAATAAACCGAATATATAGTAGCACCTTCATTTGAGGGAATATTATACAGCAGATAAAAAAAACTAGAATTATGTGAGTATCTTGTTAATAAACCTCATGATTATTTAATATTAGAGAATTAGTATAAGCTCAGATTTACAGAGTTTGTTTAAAACACAAGACGGTACTATATCTGTTTTGTCAACACAGCTATCAAGTAAAAGTAAGAAACATGGGATAAATGCCAAATTTGGAATAATGGCCACTTTGTCTGGGGAGGGGAGCAATGAGGTGCCAATGTTCATAAGAGGTTTTAACTGTGTTTGTCATAGTTCATTTCTTCCCTGGGTGGGGGAGTGCTGGCTGCTGGCTCTATTATTCCACATACCTTTCTGGATGCCTAAAGTTCACCTCACCCTAGGAAGGAATCCAAAGACTGTGTCTATTTACGCTGTGAATTCTGAAAGTTGCTGGAGGGGGCTGAACCAATGAATGGCAAGGAGAGCATGGGCAATCACTGGTCCCCTGCCCTTGATCTTTATAAGGGACCCACAGCAAATAATCGCACTCACCACCACAGTGAACGGTGAATGTGGGACTTATAATGTCCCTTAACTAATCCATAACCCTGGAACATCAAAGGTGCAGAAAACCTACAGCACCCAGCGAACAATACAGGACGTGTTTATCTGAAGAAAGTCTGTGCTGGTTCACTTGGGGGTATTTTCTCTCCAAAGCCTATCGAGGTCTTTCAAAGCCCCAGACAAGCATTGCTATTATTACCACAAATGCCAGTCGGTTGTTAACAATGTGGAAAGTATTTAGACCATCCAAGTGAGCCAAATCAAAAGATACCACCTTTCATAACCCATCCAGTCAGCTTACTCTGGACAGGCTTCATGGGGAGGCTAGAGTTCCAACCAGCAAGAGGGATCTTTCTGATGATGTCACCAAGCTTAACCTCAACTACAAAGACCAGGCTCAGGAACTGGTGAGCAGGAGACCCACCTCTAACTAGACAAGGTTCTCTTAGCTGCGAAGGCAATGGAGTTCAAAAGTACTTTCAATTTTAACCCGACCCTATACTAGTCAACACAGATAAGCAAGACCCAGTGCACGGTTAAGTAGAACAATGGGCTTCTAACTCAGAAAATGGACCCCAATCTTCAATTCTAGCCAAATATTGGTGTTCAAACTTGTCTTCCCCCAGGAGCCCAAGGAAAAGAGAAAATTCTGCAGTCTTAATTGTCAGGTTCTGACCTAAAGTAACTCCAACATATCTGACCTGGAAGGCCAGGAGAGCAGATATTTTTCCTTTAAACATTAACCCACCTTCCTCAGGCTGCGTTTGTTAAACACCTAACAATGACCAGAATGGACCCCCATTCAGAAGTGTGACCTCTCCCAACTGATATAGTAAACTCCACGTACAGTTGCCAGTTATCTTTGCAAACAGAACTCATGAGTCAGGGAAATAAGTTATCTCTTCATGCACAGTATGAGACTGTTTATTATTATTAGAAGTCTAGAGTCGGGGAATGATGGTGCATGCCTTTACTCCCCAACACTCAGGAGGTAGAGGCAGGTGGATTTCTGAGTTGGAGACCAGTCTGGTCTACGGAGCGAGTACACAGAGAAACTCTATCCCCCCAAAAAAAAGGAAGAAAGGGAGGGAGGGAGGAAGGGAAGGAAAGAGGAAGGAAGGAAATCCTGATTATTATCAAAGTACTGGCTTTAGGTAAGTTGATTTATTAAGACAAAACTTTTATTATAAAAATCCTCAGTTTGGGAACTGAAAAGATGGCTCAGCAGCTACCCCTACAGAGGACCTGTCAGTTCCCAGCGCCACAGGGCAACTCACAACTGCATGTATCTATGGTTTCAGATTCAACACCCTCTTCTGGCCTCCTTGGGCACCAGACACACACATGGTGCACAGACATATAAGCAGGTGAACACTCAGACACACAAAATAAAGTTCTCGGTTTTGCCACGGTTTATTAGCTTTACCTTTACTTCATTTGAAGATGACTTCATCTACGGAAAAGGATTCAAATCTGGCACACAAATGGGCCTCAGAAAACAACTTAGGGGTGGAGCATTTTAAACCACCAATATCTGGGAAGCTCAAGGTTTGAAAACAAGGTAGGTAGGAACTAAAGAGACTGAGTCAATTAAGAGATAAAAGACTGTAAGAAATACGAATCACTAAGAAGCATCTCATGATGAAAAATGTATTAAACAGTTTTACAAGATGAGAAAAACTAAGGTTTCTCACAGGTATAATTTACTGAAGGCCACCAACACTGTACTGGTTACGTACAGGTTAACATCATACTGGTTACATATAGGTTAACACTGTACTAGTTACGTACAGGCTAACACCATACTGGTTATGTACAGGCTAATACCATACTGGTTACATACAGGCTAACACCACACTGGTTGTGTACAGGTTAACACCGTACTGGTTACATACAGGTAAACACCATACTGGTTACATACAGATTAACACCGTACAGGTTATGTATTGGTTAACATTGTGCTGGTTGTGTACAGGTTAACACTGTTCTGGAATGACACCCAATCACACAGCTTCAGTTCTGACTGGTATTATGATCATGTCCTCATGAAAAGTAAAAACCCCAAGCAGAATATCATAGCCGTGTCCTGTAGTGTTCACCAGTCTGACCACTTCCCCACCTCTAAGATTCTCTTCACCCCCACCTGTGTGGCTATTACACTGCATTGAAATTGTCTCCTTTTTCCCAACATTGGGCCACAAGCTAAGGAACTCCTGAGCTCCTTGGGGCTGTGGACTCAGGTCTTCATTTATACAGTGTATGCCAACACTAACACTGATGGCCCTTGACACTGTCGGAGACAAAACCCAAGACTCACACAGGCTGAGCAAGGCACTCCACCCTAAACTACATGCACACCATCACCTCCACCTCCACACACACCCAAACTGCTAGAGACAAAACCCAAGACTCACACAGGCCGAGCAAGGCACTCTACCATGCCTGCCCCCAAATCTACTGCTTGATACAGGCATTCCCCGCAAAGCACATCTTAACAGCGCTACTAACGAATGACATGAAAGAGAGATGACTAGGCCATTCTACACCAGCACAAGTCACATTCGGTCCCTTTTTTAGAAAATTCCTCAATTCAGACAGGAAATAAAACATAACCACAAATGATATCTTCCATTTGGAGGACCATGAAAGACGCGGGGAGTGAAATCCATTGCTGGGAACAACAGAGGATTATCAACAGGGGACATTTCCTTGTACTGGGTCGCAGCTGAAGCAGTCTCAGAATTACAACACACCAGCCAAACAAGCTTTACTATCTCCAGCCACACACTGCCGTGTGTGGTCAGGCTGGCTTGCCCTGAGAGAGCTGATCAGGCAGTACTATGGGAGGCATTCACAGGAAGTAAATGGGAACCCGTTCCAAAAGGACAAGGGAACCTCAGTGGGATGGACAAGAGGAAGGAGGGATGCTGCTTAGCTCTCCATCGCGGGAAGGACTTGCTGCTAGGCGTACTGAAGCTCTGCCGGGCTCCCCTCTGATGGAGGGAAGGAGGCAGCCTTTCAGAGCTCGATCTTCGCCTGTTCGTCTTCCTAAAGACTCTTTCGGAACACTCAACAGACAACGTTTCAAATATACCAAACACCTTCCCCAGAGAGCAGCCCAAGTGTGTTGCTCTGGGACAGAGTGCTTGCCTACATGTGCAAGGCTCTGTTTTGAGCTACTCGGTACCAAGTAAATATAAACTAAAAAATAAAAACAAAACAAACCATCCCTGCTTGCTCTCCAACCCCTCAGACAAGCTGGAATCACAAGGAGAAAGCGGGAAGGGTGGAATGGGAGTCCCAGTAAGGAGCAAGCACAAGTGAGACCTAGAATAGACCTACCTGGAAACAATTCATCCTCAGGCGAAGGCTCAACACCAAGGAACAGTGAGCTTTTACCTCACTGTGGGGACAGAGACAGCCTTCACCTCAGCACCACCATTTTCCTCTGGGAAATGAGAATGGGAGGGGCAGAAGCGACCTGAGCGGCTTTTTATAAGGGGCGGGGTTTGCAGTTCCCACCCCAACTTCTCTAGAGTGTCATTCAGCCTGATTTGCATAAGTGACCCTATGGGTTGCTTCTATTCAGGTAGGAGAAGACATGATTTTCATGACCCCTTACGCGACTGGAAGGTAACATCATGAGAAAGAAGGTACTGAGCAGAGCAGCCGGAACTCACTGAGAACTTCCTATGTACTGGGCACGGAGCCCCAGGAACTCCGTCAATGCAACCATTATCAGCCCATTTCTACAAATCAACGGCAGGCCAGAGAGCACCATGCTCAGGACACAAAGCTCCAAGCAGGACTTGAAAGTGGATGAGGAAGAACACACCTGTCATCCAGTGCTTCAGGCAATCTCAAGCTGGAACTCTACCTGGGCTAGCAAGATCCTGCCTCAAAAACACAAGCCACAGATAAATACTTAAGCAGGATTGAACCTAGAGTCTTGCCTTAGAATGCAAACATTTCTCCACTTGCTTAAGATCCTGTCTGAACAGGAAGATATTACATTTACTTCACTAGGGGAAGGGGTTGCAGCAGGGGTGGGGGTGGGGGGGTGTGAATAGACCTTAACTTGGTACCTTTTAGGTCACCAGAGGAAGTGTTGATTCTATTGACACAGTATTGGCCCATTCCTTTCATGTCCTCCCAGAAGCTTGTCTCTCTGGCTGAGGTTCACTGAAAACAGGTTGTGACATTCTGTCCAGGTGTGCCAAGAAGTCCTAGCTACAGCAAGGGCAAGAACAAGCCGGAGGCAGACTTCCTCTTGGGACAAGCTAGCTCTCGAGTTTCTACTCGGCTTCAATACTGAGACTGTCACTGTATACAAACTGGACAAGAATAGCGCGACAAGCAAGCCCTGAGTCTCAGGAGCCTGCAGGCCTGAGGCCACCCCCACAGGCGGGAAACCGGCTTTCAAGTCACTGTGGTTTCACAGTTCAGGGACACTGGGAAGAAATGCACTGTCCTCTCAGGGCATCCAGCAACATTAATGCCACCAGACAGGAAGAAGCAGGAAACCTGTGTCTTCAAGCAGAAAGGGGAAATGTCAAGGCTGCAGAAGCCACTGCCATCATCGAAGGAGACCTGTACCACCAAGCAGTCAGCCAGCACTCTGGGAGCTCCAGCGTTTGCCCTGCTGGCATGGCCTTGGCTGCCAGTGCCGAAAGCTGGAGCCAGCCGCAGCGGGTCTCAACTCCACCTGAGCTAACACATGGCTCCTTAATGCTCTGTGCCATGTGTTGATCTTGCAACAGAATGTGGGACAGAAGATTTAAGAGGCTGTGTGATGGGGGAAGGGCAGCCGATCACCTTACCTAAAGCCTTCTTAATCAGGCCTCCTCAGGTTCCCTTTAGGGGCTAGCTTTACCATCTATGGGGAGGGGGAGGGATTCCCCAAAATGGCAAAAACGGCAGTGTTCCAGCTTGAAGGGCTCAAAGGGGGATTCAGAGAGTGTAAGCAGAATACATACCCTCAAGCCCCACATAGTGGGCAAACGCCTTACCCCAAACTGACCTCCCTCAGGCTCTCACAAGTAGGGGTGCCAGCTGAGTACATCCAGGGGACCCAAAGGCTGGAAATGGGTGCCAAGGAAACGAAACAGACAGGAAGGAATGGGGAAAATTCAAATGGAAGTGACCACTGGGTCATGCCCCACCCCCAAGCCCCGAGTCAGAACAGTGACCTGCCAGGCAGTGCCCAAGCTAAGTGGAGAGGAGGCGGGGCAGGATGACCCCTGCAGACTTCCTCACACCCACAGCCGCCTCACTCCCTGGGCCTGCAAACGTTACTGCCATAAATCTCTCCTGCAGGTAGGGGAAACTGAGGCCTCCAGAACACATTGCTGGGCTCTCCCATACCCGGCTTTACCACCGCTCTAACCAGATTCTGCACTTGGATTTTTTTTTTTTCCACAGCTTTTACGTCTATCCAATTTCTCCCGATACGAGCACTGCCATTGCTGAACTCCAAAAGGAGATGAGGACAGTGAGTCCAGAGAGGGTTTATTTACTGCACCAGGAGGATCTGCGTCCTCCCTCTCCGGACTCATACCCTCACGGTCCTTCCCCGGACATCAGTGTGCGGCCACGAACCCTTCACTCCCACCCACCGCCCGCACCGCAGCTAGAGGGCGGGAGCATGGGGCCGCCCTGGGGATCCCCGGGATCTACTAGGTCCCCAGCTGGGACAGAGGCTGGGGACTGCGGTCAGCCGGCCCAGCCCCGGGGGCCAGGAACTTCTGGCCGCGCGGCCCCTACGGCCACCACAGCGCGCGTGCAGCTCCAGCCCGGGGTTCCCTTTCTTTGCCTGGCTCGCCGCGGGCGCGACCCCCCGGAGGCTCGGCGGTCACTCACCATATTACAGATGGAGGCGATGTTTCGGACAGTCATTAGTCTAAAGGTTGCAGCGATCACGCACCGCCATCTTTACCAGGGGAAAACGGGACTGTCCATGGTGGCGCGCAGCGAGGCCGGGCGGCGGCGAGGCGGCCTGGGGCCGGCTTGCAGTGGGGTTGGGCGAGAGAGGCCGGGCGGCGGCGAGGGCGGGGCGGCGGCGCGGGGCGGGGAGTGGCGGAGCGACGCAGCCGGGGCCGCGGCCCGCGGGAGGAGGAGCTCGGAGCCGGGAGCTGAACCGGGCTACGAGCACACCGCCCGTCCCGAGTCTCTCGCCCAACCCCGAAGGAAGCCAGCCGTTCTGGCTCCGCTGCCCCAGGATCCTGCGAGGCCGGCCCCGGACAAACCCAGCACCGCGGCCTCCCCCCCTGACCCAGGACTGGGCACTGGACACTGGCCGATCGCCCGCCCGGGACCCACACCGCGGGAACACTGGAGCTCTCGGTTCCGGATTTCCCTCTGCTTGCTCCTGCCGGCCTCTAACAAGCCTTAGGCTTTAGGGGTTGGCTAGGGGAGAATATGAGGATTAGGGGTGACTGTAATCCAACTTTAAAGTTTCTCGCCAAGGTTCTAGCCAGATGGCATCTGCCGGAACCCGAAAAGTAAAATACGACCAGGACATGGGCGTGGCCAGAAAGCCCTAGCCAGCGGTAACCCAGCAGCCTGGGAAAAGATCTGCCAGAAAGGAAAGAATTCCGGATCTAGGCAGACGCACTTGGGCGATTTGTGACATTAGCAGGTACAGAGGTTCTGAGCAGGACTAGAGGCTGTCCAGGAAAGATCAAAACAAAACTTCCGTATCCCCTCCCCAACTCGTGGAGCTCCCGATCTCAGCTTTGTGAGACAGATGATGTTTGAGTTTATGCACGTTCCTGCAGAGGCGGAGACCTCAGGCTCAGGATGCGAATGCGTATGTACCCCGCTTGAAGGATAAGTTCTTGAGAATTCAAAGAATCCAATTCAGACGCGGTGAACAATTGTGCAGACAAGGGTGCAGTTCCGTGCTTCCCACAGGGAAGCTGTGCATGTGGAACGTGATAAATTCCTGAACCAATGTGTTTCTGTGCCAAATTAAATTAGGAGAGAAATTAATATAATTGAAGGCAGCTTTATCTAGCCAAGAGTAACTTAGTAGGGGGAAAATAGGATTCCACACAAAACCAGTAAGAGCTGTCCATTGCTAATTCTTCTAGGACCTGGGTGGATATGAAAGACAAACAGTGCCGTCTGAAGGCTTGGGGATCAAGTGGATACTATGTTTTTCAGTGTATAGTAGGAGTAATATTCCTCCTCACGCCGAGTCAGCCTACCTAAATTTTATTTTCAATTTTCTTCACTGCTGTCAGTTATGGTATACTTTATGATTCCTTCAACTTCTACCAGGACTATGAGATAATAGACACAATAGCTCCATAAGGCTCAGAGAGCACGATCCGGTCCAGCTTCTGTGATATCCTAATGGTACGGATGAAGGTGAACTAACCTCAGCTGGGCACCGTTTTGGGAGAAGACATTGGTAAAAACACCCAAACTGTAACTGGCCAGAACATTGAGGCCCAGAAAAGCTTCACAGTCTGAGAAATGTCAGAAGCGGAAGGCCTTGGTTTCACAGGTGGTTCGTCCAAAGCTTTAAATATGCAAGTTTTTCTAGTGATAAAGTTTATGATTTCTTCCGATATGGGTGCGCTGATTGCCAAGCCTCCAGGATTTAAGACACAATTGACACAAACATGGGCCCCCTAAGTCCAATCCCCCCAGAACCCACCCTCCCCCCAAAAAGAAACATGATCATAGTGTATACATATCCCAGTGCGAGAGACACAGAACACCTGGGGCTTGTGTTTGCTGGCTAGAGAGTCTAGCCAAATCACAAGCTACGGGTTCAGGGACAGACCCTCTCTGTCTCAGAAAGTAGAGCGGATGAGCTAGAGAGATGGCTGGAAGATTAAGACTACAAACTGCAGCCGGGCCGGGCGGTGGTGGCGCACACCTTTAATCCCAGCACACTGGAGACAGAGGCAGGCAGATCTCTGTGAGTTCCAGGAACCTTGTCTTGGAAAAACAAACAAAAAAAGAGCGTAAACTGTAAACTGCTGTTCCAGAGGACCAGAGTTCAATTCCCATCACCCTGTGGGGTGGTTCACAAACACCAACTTCACACTTGTGACTTCAGCTCCAAGGGATTCCCAGGTTTCTGATGTTTATGAACCCTGCATTATGTGCATACACCACCTACACACACACACACACACACACACACACATCCACTGTTACAAATAAATCTTCAAATGAAAGAATAAGGAATTGAAAAAGATACCAACATCAACCCCAGGCCTTGGCACACACATGCACGCACTCACACATAACCATATACATGTTTACACACAAAAACACCATTGGCAGTGAGAACGGACCAGCACCTGGCTCCTGGATGCTGTGCCAACAAGAAAAAGGATTCTTTGCGTGCTCTCTAGCCACCTAAAACTAAGTACACAGTGTAGACATGCCAGTTGAAATATGAAGGTGGTGTCGTACAATCCAGCACTTGAGAAACTGACTCAGCAGGGCCCCTAGACATTCAGTGCCCACCTGGTCTGCGTAGTGAGCACCAGGCTAGTCAAGGCTGGGTGGAAAGACCCTGTCCCAACCTCAACCTCTGCAGTGGAGAAAAAAAGTTGAAACTCAGGCTGTGGGTTTGTCAGCAAATCAATTGAACATAGCAGAGTTTATCCAACTCATGAATGATTAAATGTGTTTTTACAGTTGGAGAGGGTTGGTATTCACAAGTCTCGATTACAGACGGCTTGGGTTGAAGAAGAGTTGTAACCTTAGCTTCATTCGGTGAGGAAATATTACTCACAGGTGGGCGGAGATGAAAATCTTGAAAATGGTGTCTGGATGAGGAGGGAGTGTTGAGGGAAAGAATTCTACATGGAGGAAGCTGGTATGAGATTCACAGGGAGGACAAGAATAGCCAGTAGATGGAAAGACGGCCTCCAGGCCAACGTCAGCCTAACTGGATCAGAGCAAGGCGGCCGCTCTGTAGTGTGCTCCTTACGTACAGCGAGATCCCTGGACCAGCACTGCTGTCAGCTAGGATGTGGTTAAGACCCTGCCTCGGCCGACCACTGTGCTGGAATTTATGACGGGCCTGCCCCGGAATCTTTGTTTCTTCCAGTGGCCACTGCTGGACCTACTCTGGGAACTTAGCCTCTCCCGCGTTTGACCCTAGGGTTCAGGTACATCTTACCTTGTACCTAAAGGCAGAGGGAAGTCTCAAGAACCAACTCCAGGGACTGATTTGTTCAATAAAGAATCAGCCCTGGGACTTCATGTGCAGTGTGAGTACTGGCACATGTACTACACATGATTACATGTGTAGTCGTGTGTGTGTGTGTGTCTGTGTGTGTTTAGGCATGGTTAATATTGTGTGTCTCTCTCAGTCATTCTCCACTGTATTTTTTGAGACAGGGTCTCTCACTGAAGCTGGAACTCACTAATCTGGCTAGGCTTGCTGGCCAGTGAGCCCCCAGGGACCCTTTGTTTCCCTAGTGCTGATGTTACAGATGTGTGCTAACATGTTCATCTTGGCACGTGGGTGATAGCAATCCAGACTCGGGTCCTCATGCATTCATCGCAAGCACTTTTTCCTATGAGGCAATGTTCCCCAAATGCATTTGCCTTGTTTTTGAAGACAGGGTCTCATTATTAGCCCAGGCTGACCTCAAACGTGAGGCAGTACTACCCCCAGCCTTCCACATGCTGGGATTACAGAAGTGAGCCAACACCATGCACAGTTTGTAGTTCTGATACTTTGGTGAAAAAAAAAACAGGTCCTGTTCCTGTTCCTGATGCTGCAAAGCTGGTGGGATGTGAAGCCAACATAGGAAAATGGTCCCGAGGTATGGAGGAGAGACCATATCTACTGCTGCCAGATCCAAATCCTGTACTTTTCAGTAACCCAAACCAGTGAAATCATTCTTTTCCCTGGCTAGTTCAAATTGGGCACCTGCCACTGGAGACTGAAGGAATCCTAATTCCATCAGTATCTTCTGGCTTTGGGAACTTAGGAAGCTCACTCTGAAGCTGCCCTGTTCCTGCTTCTTCTGTTCTCTGCCCTCCAACCAGACAGCTGAAGGTCTGCTTCCTAGGATGCTCCTCCCCCACCCACAGCTCCACTAATCCTCCTTAGAAAGGAAGGCACAGGGGACTGGAGAGATGGCTCAGTGGTTAAGAGCATTGCCTGCTCTTCCAGAGGTCCTGAGTTTAATTCTCGGCAACCACATGATGGCTCACAACCATCTGTAATGAGGTCTGGTGCCCTCTTCTGGCCTGCAGGCACACACACAGAAAGAATATTGTATACATAATAAATAACTAAATAAATAAATAAATGAATAAAAGGAAGGCACAGTCTGTCTGTTTTGCCCTCATGTTACACTTGAGGAACCGTGCGTTGTCCATGGGAACCATTATCCCTGAACCCTCATTCATCCAAACACTGGACACCCCTGCATACAGCCTGCGAGCAGCACTGGCAGCTTGGGACAAACCAAGACCGATGGGTGCTGGAGCTGTTCTGGTTCTAGCATTTGTGGGAGCTGTTTAGGAAAGTTTCTGCTACTTTTGGGGTACTGTTAGCATAAGGAAAGGCCAGCTTTGGTAGGACCATCACATCAGAAGTCTGCCAATGCAGTGGTTCTCAACCTGTGGGTCGAGACCTCTTTGGGGGGCTTTCATGGGGTCACCTAAGACCATCAGGAAACACAGATATTTACATTGTGAGCCATAACAGTAGCAAAATTACAATTATTACGTAGCCATAAAAATAATTTTATAGTTGGGGGGGTCACCACACATGAGGAACTGTATTAAAGGGCTGCAGCCTCGGGAAGGTTGAGAGCCACTGCTCTGAGGGAATGACTGCATCTGACATCATGCTGCCGTTCCTCATGTATTTCCCCGTGCTCTCGGAACAATCAGCCTATTTCCACGGTCACTGAAGGACTTCTGGGCTAGATAGGGATGTGATTAGACCTTTATTTGATTCGCTGTAACTGAAAATGCATGGCTCTGATGGCTTCCCTGGGTGAAGGGCACTGAAAATGCTCCAGGTGAAGCCGATTAGAAATCTGAGCCGGCTAGGGAGATGGCTCAGTGAGGAAAGCACTTGCCGGGTCGATGTGAGGACCAGAGTTCAGATGGCCAGAATTCACACAAATGCCACATGAGCCTAGCAGCCCACCTATGACCAGCACTCAGAAAAGAGAGACCGGAGAAGGCTAGACTAATCAAAGCTGGTGAGCTCTGGGTTCAACCAGGATACCCTACCTCAAAGTCAGGCAATCAAGGAGACTCCTGATGTCGACTCTGGGCCTGCATATACACATGTGCACATATGTACATACACACATGTATGTGCCCATACATAAACACACAGACACACTAAAATAAACAGGCATCTGAGAGGGTCCCAGAGCTGACAGTGGCCAGGATGTAGAGAAGCAGCCATGATCAGTAGGGTGGGGTAGACAGAACGAAAACCCTTGCCTGGGGTGGAAGACAGGACCAGCCCAGATTTCTAACTAGAATAAAGCATGTGCCACTTTTATTTTTACTACGTGTATGGGTTTTTTTTACTCACATATATGTCTGTCCTCCACATGCATGCCTGGTGCCCATAGAAGCCAAAAAAAGGCACTTAATCCCCTGGAGCTGGAGATCCCGGCAGTTGTGAGCTGACATGTGGGTGCTGGGAATTGAACCCAGGTCCTCTGGAAGAGCAGCCAGTGTTCTTACAGCCGAGCCGTCTATCGAGCTTCCCGCAACACTTTTATTTATTTTGATGGAAAATGCTAAAGGTAAGACTCAGGTGAGGGTGATTAGGAGCATGGCTCAGGTGTGGGCTTTGTGGCTAAGCAGTAAGTGTTTGAATCATTAATCAAAGGAGCCTTTCACTGTGAAAGTCTAAGGGTAGGAAAAACCTTCACTGGAGAAGTCAGTCTGAGAGTAACTAATGTATAGATAATAATGGAGGACATGCAACTCTGGAGGAACTTGCCCAGGAGACGGTAGAACAGAAGGCGAAGGGGATGCTCAGAGGGCTCCGCCACGCAGGAGAAGAGGACCTGGGGAAACTAGGAGAACCTCTGAAACAGGGAAGGCAACGGCTGGCAGTGTGATAGAAACAGTATTTAAAGACAGAGGGACTATAAACTGTACCAAATACAATAATAAAATCAACATATCCTACGACCTGGCACACATCACAACCAGCAGGTATAAAATCAACATATCCTTCCACCCAGCACACACCACCACAGCCAGCAGCTGCATAATAATACCAGATAAATAATAATGGTGACTATCATCTCTTTCCAAACAGGCTCTAAGATACACGTCATCTTCACAGTTCTCTGAGAAAGGTGGTATTAAATGCTGTGTTTGGGGAGAAAGAGCCGAGGCTCAGGAAATTTACGAAAGTTACCCAGAGCCCGTGTGTGGTGGCGCAGGCCTTTAATGGCACACACCTTTAATCTCAGCACTTCTGAGGCAGAGACAGGTGGATCTCTATGAGTTTGAGGTCAGCCTGGTCTACACAGTGATTTCTAGTTCAGTCAGGTCTACATAGTAAGATCTTGGGAAGAAAAGAAAGGAGAAGAAACCCAGAGTCAGGTGTGGGGGGTTAACTTCATGGATAAAGGGGCCTACTGCCAAGCCTGACCCCTAAGATCCACACAGAATAAAAGAAACTAACTCCATAGGTTGTCCTCTGACACCCAAACATATACAGAAAAAAAGGGGAGAAGGCGGTTGGGAGACAGGGAGGAGAGAGAGAGAGAGAGAGAGAGAGAGAGAGAGAGAGAGAGAGAGAGAGAGAGAGAGAGAGAGAGAGAGAGAGCAGAACCATGCAAACATCAACTCTAAAAGGTGTTCACTTGAGGGGGTAGTTTGGGCAGAAGGTTAGGACAAGATCAATGTGGGAAATGGTTGTAAGAAAAAAGGAAAGGAGACAACAGACTCTGAAGGCGTTTGGCTGTGAGGAGAAGGAGGGTCACAAAGTAAACAATGGAAGAGCTCAAAAATACCTTCAATGAGGGGTTTCTTCCTGACTGACCTGGCTCTGCTGCCCCCTTTCCAAGCCCATCACCCCCACTCCACACTTCCAGGCCTGCCGCCCACACTTGCCCCTACCATCTTGTGCTTCAGGTCCACACATTCCTCAAAACTTGCTGCCAACAGGGAAGTCTTCCTGGTTAAGTGGCCGAAGCCTTCATGGGACGACCTCAGATGCTTCAAGGCCAATATCCTACCAGAAACACCCTGCTCACTCCGTCTCAACCGAAGCACTCACCATCTGACTTTCCTGAAGAGGGTCTCTCTCCTCCAGGTTCTGGTCGGAATTAAGTAGAACTGGAGGCCCTGATAGAAAAGGGAGGGCGGGGTTTGACAGGTGTGTCTGCCTGAGAAAGCTGAACCAGGCCGGCTTCTGTAGAAGTCAGGCTTCCTGAAAAAGCTTGACCGTAAAATTAGGAGAACTCTCAAGCAGAAGTCCGGAGGAGGTGAGGGAATCAGTGGGCTTTCCATTCATTTGTTTCTTTTGTCAAGGTTGTCAGTGTGGGAGACCATGACTGGGTTTCTCATCTGACAGGAAAGGCATTGGGCCTGGTGGCAGGGTCTATACACCAGAAATGTAGGAGGGCTGCAAAGAAAGGCAGCATGTCCAAGGCTTACCTGGGCTGCATAGTCAATCCAAGACCAACCTGGGCAGCTTAGCAAGAACCCTGAATCCAAAGAAAGGCAAAAAGGGGCAGGGCGTGGGCTATGGTTCAATGCTGGGGCGCTATGTGGGCATGGGTTCGCTCCCAAGCACTTTGGGGGCACGTGAGGCTCACCCTACTAGGAGCCGCTGTGCTACTGTGTGCCCTGCGAGCATCTATCCAAATGCTGGTCAGTGATCACTGTCACACAGGGCCAAAAAATGTCATCACTATGGACTCAACAGCCTCCGAGGGCTGCAATGAGTTAATGAGCATGCTCTCCAGGCACCATGGACTCTTTTTTCTCGGAAGATATCCCTCCGCCCACTTTTGTCACGTGGTGTTTGTTGACCTCCATTGAAAACAGCTTGGTTTGTCTTCTCCGTTTCACTTATGGAAACTGCCAGGACTTACAGCCTGCCTGACCTGTTATTTCGCTCTTAAATGTTTATACAAGTATTCTTGAGCTTCAAAAGCATATAATAATAATAATAATAACAACAACAACAACAACAATAAATAGTAGGTAGACTGGAGGTGTGGCTTGGTGGTACTTATCTTGCCTGATACCTAGCACTGAAAAAAATTAATAAATAAATACAGGGCTGGAGAGATGGCTCAGTGGTTAAGAGCATTGACTGCTTTTCCAGAGGTCCTCAGTTCAATTTCCAGCAACCACGTGGTGGCTCACAACCATCTGTAATGAGATCTGGCGCCCTCTTCTGGCAAGCACATGGAGGCAGAATGTTGTATACATAATAAATAAATCTTTAAAATAAATAAGTAAATACAAAGATAGTCTAATTATGTTCTAGGACATTGGTTCTCAACCTGTGGGTCATGACCCCTTTGACAAATTTCTATCTCCAAAAAATATTTACATTACAATCTGTAACAGTAGCAAAATTACAGTTATGAGGTAGCAAAGAAAATAATTTTATGGTTGGGGGTCACCACAACATGGGGAACTGTATGAAAGGGTCGTAGCATTAGGAAGTTGAGAACCACTGGGCTAGGGAGTAGTAATTAGGAGTCATTTGATAGAAATCAATGTAAAAACAATAGGCTTCAGCTCCCAGATAGAGTGGATTCTTACAGGTTATTACAACATTGAAGAACTTGTCATAGCTAAGTAAAAAGATTGTGCATCTTGTGCTTTTATTTATTTATTTATTTATTAGGGGTTTTTTTTTTTTTTTTTTTTTTTGGAGACAAGGTTTCTCTGTGGCTTTGGAGCCTGTCCTGAAACTAACGCTTGTGAACCAGGCTGGCCTCGAACTCACAGAGATCCACCTGCCTCTGCCTCCCAAGTGCTGGGATTAAAAATGTGCACCGCCACCGCCTGGCTGCGTCTTGTGCTTTTGATGTTTACTTAAGACACAACAGACAGGATACTGGAGTGCTGATAAAAACAGACACACCTGTGCGATGGCCACCCAGGTGAGGGCACAGAATAGTACCCATCACTAGGATACCCAATCCCTTTCCCCCAGGCACCCCTCCCATCCCAGCCGTTCTTCCATTTCCCCGGGAAACCCCTTCCTCTTCTCCAATGCCATAGCTTGACTTTATGTGCATTTTAGCTTGTACATTTCCATAAAAAGTGTAGTTTGTGCTTTCGTTTCTTTTCCTAAATATATTTATGAGATTCATTCGTGTTGTTCAAAAAAGCCATGGTTCTGGGCTGAGCCACAGTGGTAGAGCACTTGTCTACTATATGGCAAGGCCTGGAATTTCATCCCTAGAATAAAAATAATAGCTATAATCAGTTGGTTTCCAATGCTGCACAGTATTCCACTCTATTATTCAAAATCTCCTAACGCATTTACAATAGATTTGGGTGTTACGTTTTGTTTTTTCTACCTTGACCTCATCACCAAAAATGCAGCTGGCACTGTGTATGTCCTTCAATGCACAGGGACACACGTCTGCTTGCTATCTACCTCATGAGTATGAACGTTGGGAGACGATGTGAAACTGGTGTTGAGGTGATCCCGTTAACTTACCACCAGCAGGACATCAGAGTTCTCTGTCCCACAGTCTCCAGGGACTTAGATAACGGCTGAATAATGAATTCTAGTGAATTGCAGAACAGTTATGTTCACTGTGTAATTTGTTTGAACACTATTTTAATAAAAAAAATTGTGGGTTTCCTTATAGCACAATAAGGTGAACCATAGATAATAATGCTCCTGAATTTATTTTTGGTCAGCACGTAGAAGACTAAGGCAAGAGGAATTTGAGTTCCAGGCCAGCTTGGACCGTTGGCAGTGGCCCCATAGCATCCTATTCCCTTTCCTCCTGGTCTCAATACAAAACATCAACACAGATTTGAAGCCACTAGGGAGCCAAGGATTCATTTAACATCTCCTTGGAACTAAATGAGATGGACAGGTAGGGCTGTAGCTGAATGGCAGAGGGCTGCCTGGAGGCTGTGGGTTCAATTCCCAGCATTGAAAACTGGAAAAATAAAATAGATGCTAGACAAAGTAAGTCAGCAACTATAAACAGCAACAGAGAAACAACCAACTTTTTAAAAAATCAAATAAAAAAGACTGGGTGAGTAAGCAGTTTAAGATCACTGCCTGCTCTTCCAGGGGAGCTGGGTTTGATTCCCAGCGTTCATGTGATGGCTCACAACATCTGTAACTCCAGTCCTGTGGAATCTAACACCTTCTTCTGGCTTTTGTAGGCACCAGGCACACAAGTGCTATACCCACAAACACACACACACACACACACACACACGCAGATAAAACACCCATACACATAAAATAAAAATAACTTTACATTAAAAAATAAAGAATAAACTAGAATAACTAAGCATGGCGTTGAGATTCATCTAACTCAACCAAGTTAAAACTGGAATTTCAGTGTTCAGAGCCTTAGCAGCAGCAGGCGAGCCACAGTTAGAAGTTCAGCTCACACAATTACAGCCTCCCAGAGTTACTCCCCGACATGGCTTTTCTTACGTTTTCTCCAGAAACTCAGTTTAATGTCTCAGTGTTTGGGTCCTTTTTAAAAGGTACTCAGCTAACCATGAGAAAGACTGCTTGGTCTGTGTGTTGTAACTGTATAGCCATGCTTTCTCTCCCTAGATAATTAGCAGACAACTCTATGCTGAAATCCAATCCTAGCAGAACATACTATCTGCCTATCTCTTCAGAAAGACCAGAGCAGTCTGTTTAAATCCCCACTGCTTTCTCCAACAACAAGTCAAGGCTTAGAGCGCTGGTTCTCGACCTTCCTAACACTGCGACCCTTTAATACAGTTCCCCAGGTTGTGGTGACCCCCCAACCATAAAATTCTTTTATTGCAACTTCATAACTGTAATTTTGCTACTGTCATGAATTGTAATGTTATTAACTGCTATGCAACCCCTGGGAAAGGATCATTTGAGCCCCACAAGGGGTCACAACCCACAAGTTGAGAAACACTGACTTAGAATCTTATAAAACAATCCCTGTAAATATGCTGCCCCCTTTCATTTGATGAGTATTAACCTTGTAGCAGGACAACCTTCCCAGACCATAACATTGGCCCACAATCCTTAGTGAGTTTTGAGGGACCAGGCTTGAGTGATCCATTTCATTCTGAGCTGCCAGGTGGCAATGGCTCCCATCCACAGAAGCCTGACTTCCGGTTCCTAACCCTAAAACATTCAACTTGTCCCTACAAGGTCCATGACTTGAGTCTGTGATAATGACTTTGACAAGTCTGCTATACCGCAACTTCCACTCTTCTCTAAAATGTTTCTCTTCTATTAGTTTTTGGTATTAAAGTATTTCAGTCCCCTAAGTCTAAAGCTCTAAACTGATGGCCGACAGACAGATCCGGTGTAACTGTTGCTGTGTTTAAGAGCCATCTGAATCAATGGCAACGATCTCAGATAGAATGAGTTCACATGAGATTATCACAGTCAAGCCCAATGGTCCTGTAATCCCAGCACTTGAGAAGTAGAGGCGAGAGGATCCAGCCGTTTACTGCCAGTCATGACCACATAATGAGTTTGAGGCTAGCCTGGGCAACAAGATGCATGATCTCAGAAGACAATTTAAAAAGCAAAGCAAACATCAAAACCTCAGATTATTGACCAAGGAGGATAGTTCAGTCAGTAAAGTGTTTGTCCTGTGTCCTAGTTAGGGTTTCTATTGCTGTGAAGAGACACCATGACCATGGCAACTCTTATAAATGAAAACATCTGACTGGGTTGGCTCCCTTACAGTTTCAGAGGTTCAGTCCATTATCATCATGGTGGAGAGCAGGGCAGCGTGCAGGCAGACATGGTACTGGAGAGGTAAGTAAGAGTCCTTGCAGGCAACAAGAAGTTGACCGAAACACTGAGTGGTATCCTGAGCATAGGAAACCTCAAAGCCCGCCCCCACAGTGGCACACTTCCTCCAACAAAGCCACATTTCCCAATAGTGCCACTCCTTATGAACTTATGAGAGTCAATTATATTCAAACTACCACATCCTGCAAGCATGGGGTTCGTAGTTCAATCCCCAGAGCACACTTTAACAAAGCCTGGCACGGTAGCAAGTCCCTGGAACCCTAGCACTAGAGCATCAGAGGCAGGAGGATCCCTGGGAGTCCCTAGCAGACAGCCTAGCCTACCCGGCAAGCTCCAGGCCAAAGACAGACTGTCTCAGAAACAAGGTGGGCAGACCCTGAGTAACGACGCAAGAAGCTGACTTATGTCTCTCCCGCATGCATTGAGACAAATGTGTGCATACACACAAGAACACACATATACACAATAAATAAACAACAAAAAAAATCACGTTATCAGTGTCTTTGAGCTATCAAAAGCTTTAGCCATTCAGGGTTCACATTCCTGGCTGTGGCCAGGAGTAGCTGAGCAGAGTGGCCTCCTTCAAGAGCGACATGTCTCCTTAACCCACCACAATCTTTTATCCAGGCCTCCTCGCCTGCTATGTGACCTTCTTGGCAACAATAGGCATTTTGGTTTCCAAACCCCGACCTGAGTCAGTCTCCCTAAGGCCAGGTTTCTGCCTGGACACAATGTCAGGACATTAGCAGCAACTAAAGACGCTCAAACTGGCCAGTTGTAATTTTAACCCCTGCAAGGCCCTGGTGGAGTGCCCAATCCTTTTGTTGCTGCCCTTTCTGTGTGCTGGGTGTTGGCAGGACTTCTCTGCCACACACCGGAACTGTGCCCATTGGAGAGTACCAGGACTTCTTAATCCCTAGGAACCTTTTCCGCATCCTTCTTCGGAAGCACATGCTGAGAAAATTGCCGGGAGATGTGATCTAGCTCTCTCTGATGAGCAAGAAACACAGCTGACGAGGAGATCTGTACATCTGAAGCTTTTTTCCCTAAGCATCACATTTTCCCTCTGTGAGTCAATGCATTCAACAATGCTATTTAAAATTCAATAACTAAAGACAAATGAAACTATAAAAATGGAACATCTTTTATGGAAAGCCGGCTAAATACATGTTTTGTTCAAAATGTCAAGCATTAGAAGACTTAAATAAGATATGGAAAGCGTGTTCCCTAGGGGAGATGAGCAGTTCAGAACGCGAGTGGATGACAGCAGTGCAAATTCAAACTTCAGACACAAATGCAAGAAGGCGTGTATTACCTGCTGAGATGGCAGAAACCGAGAAGGGGCGGGGACCTCTGCGGCCAGAGGGAGGGTAGCGCAAGAAGTGACAAAGTAGATGTTGCCACGTTGTATCCCTGATGATCCACAAGGGAAATCAGTTCTTTGTCATGTAGAACTGCATTTTACAGGATCTGATGTTGGGGCGAAGTCCCTAGAGTTCTAAGAATGCTGACCAGTTAACATCCAATCAAGATTCGGCCCTTTAAGAAATCAGTCCTGCTACCAGTCCTGCTCTTGTCTGCTGGGCTCTGCCAGAGGAGCTCGGCTGCCTGTTCTGTCTTCTTAAATGTCTTGTAAGTTAAGAATAACCGCAGAGGGTTCCCCTCCACCCCTCATCCTTTACTTCCGGTGTCTGATGGATTATCCCATGAAGCTGTGCATGCTACAGTCATTTTAGAAACCCATTCCAGAAAGCCACCATTTTCTTTTCCTGGAATCCATGTCTTTTTTTTCTCAAAGTCCTGCCTCAGTTATGTTTCTATCGCTGTAACAAAACACCATGGCCAAGACAACTTATAAAAGAAAGCATTAGTTTGGGGGCTCATGGTTCCAGACCATGACCATCATGGAGAGAAGCTTGGCAGCAAGCAGCCGGGCACAACACTGGAGAAGTAACTGAAAGTCTGTAGGTTGAGACAACCACCAAAAGGGCTAAGAGTCATTCTGTGGGCTTTTGGAAACCCAAAGCCTCAAAGCCCTCAGTGACACACCTTCTCCAACAAAATCACACTTTCTAACCTTCCCAAATAGTTCCACCAACCAGGGACGGAACATTCAAATGTGAAGCTACAGTGGCCATTCTCATTCAAACAACCAAATCAATAGTTAGTTTTCTTCTGCTGTCTTACCATTTCTCTCTCTCTCTCTCTCTCTCTCTCTCTCTCTCTCTCTCTCTCTCTCTCTCTCTCTCTCCCTCCCTCCCTCCCTCCCTCCCTCCCTCCCTTCCTCCCTCCCTCCCCCTCCCTCTCTCTCTCTCTGGATTCAGGCATATTATACTGGCCTGCCCTGTTATCTGGCAGGATATACCCAGTCAGTACCCTGGTCAACCTAGGGTCCTAGTCTGTATACAGGTGTGAAGGTCCCTTTAAGAGATGAGCTCTGCCTACTCCCACTCTCTTCTTTCCACTGAAGGGTCAGGCAGGACTTTTTCCTGCTTCCTCTCTCTCTCTCTCTCCCTCTCTCTCTCTCTCTCTCTCTCTCTCTCTCTCTCTCTCTCTCCTCTCTCTCCTCTCACCTTCCCTTTCCCCACTCCCTTCCCTTCCCCCAATAAAGCTCTTCACTTATAGGGAGCCTTGAGTACCAGCCTCAGTACCCCCTCAGGGCTCAGAATTGGATGTCTATGGCAGGCGAGATTCTGAGGGTAAAAAATTAACTCAAGCATGTTACCTCTGCATCGTCTTTATTTTTTGTGCAAGGGGAAAAAAATGAAGTAAAGGGGGCAGGGAGGAGAGGAAGAAGAAGAAGAAAGAAGGAGAGTAAGGGGAAGAAGTAGACAAAGTAGCATGGAGTAAGGGCTGATCTCCACGAGGTTTCTAGTTGTTTTTTTTTTTTTTTTTTTTTTTTTTTTTGGTTTTTCGAGACAGGGTTTCTCTGCAGCTTTAGAGCCTGTCCTGGAGCTAGCTCTTGTAGACCAGGCTGGTCTTGAACTCACAGAGATCCGCCTGCCTCTGCCTCCCGAGTCCCGAGTGCTGGGATTAAAGGCGTGCGCCACCACTGCCCGGCGAGGTTTCTAGTTTTTACAGACATAGTTGGAAAATTCCACAGGCAAGAACAATGATAATATGCATATCAAAATCACAAAAAGAGGCAGGTAGAACCTGACAAAGCAGTACTCCCAGAACAGGTGGCCCAACCCAGGAAAGAGCCAGCATTCAAGGGGAAGCATCTGCTCTTCCAAATTACTAAGCATCCTTGATTCTTGGATTCACCCATTCTCCTCACCTAATCAATCCCTTTATTATAACCAGCTTTGGTGACACTCAGATATGTTAGCAAATGTGGCGCATGCTGCCTTCCAGTTCAGTGCCTGTCTTCTATAGAAATTTCTATGTGGTTTGTTAGCAGGTAATTTTGTGGGTAACTCTATGTCAATTGACTGCTAGAACAAAGAGCGCATGCCTCGCTCCAAGGCCTCTTGGTCTCTTGGTGTGGGGAACGGAGCAAGGTCATTCTGTTGCCCTGCAGAAGTCACACTGCTGAGATGTTTTGGGAACTAATCCCATTCTGAAAGGAAGAATCATGGCTTCACAAAGTTTCCACAGATATAACAGGGACCTTTCCAAAAGACGAGTCTTCCCGCAGCTCTGCAAAACGAGTTGTCCCATGTAGACATGTCCCATGGATCTGACTATTGGTCTGTCAGTCTTGTACAGTCTTGTGGGCTCCAACACTCACTTAAGCTCTGGCTGCATGGCATATCCTGTCACCTGCCAGTTTGGACCCACCCGTCGTGGCACACCGCAAAGGTCTCTCGCCTGCCATAGGACCCACTCGTGCCATTTCACAACCCCCCACCTTGTTTTTCAAAACAGGGTTTCTCTGTGTAGCACTGGCCGTCCTGGAACTCACTCTGTAGACCAGGCTGGCTTCAAACTCACAGAGATCCACCTGCCTCTGCTCCCCAAGTGCTGGGAATAAAGGTGTGTGCCACCACTACCCCACATGTCTTACCATTTCCTTAACGGCTCATGAGAGCAGAGGAAATGGAACTCCATATGTGGCTTGGAGGAGGGGCATTAAAACACCCTTAAAAGCACTACTTTTCTAGTAAGGGATCATAAACACATTTCCAGGAACATGAGAGAAGCTTTTTTTGTTGTAAAATGCATTGGTGCCGTAGCGGCACGTGAGAACAGTAGCGGTTGCCCTTCCTTGTGGCTGCTTCTAGGCTAAAATGACAGCTGGTTTACAACATCAGAACTTGATTTGTTCTGGGTCAACTTAGAGAAAGTGGTATCGGTTTCATAGTTTCTGTTTCCCCATATTTGGGCTGGAGAGAAGGCCCAGCAGGTTAAAGTTCTTGTAACCAAGCCTGGTAACCTGAGGTGGTTCCCAAAGGTTGTCCCCTCTGACCTCCACAAGTGTACGGTGGCATGCTCTCTCTCTCTCTCTCTCTCTCTCTCTCTCTCTCTCTCTTTCTCTCTCCTCTCCATAAAATCAATTTCCTTATCTAATTAATTAATCAGAGGTCATTTGCAAATCTGGAGGTCAATACTGTAAAGACCTGTACAATAAATTAGTTATTAGAGGCACCTGGCTTTCATCACCTTTCTAGCTAAACTTGGCTCAGGGCAGGGGGCTAATAAGTACCACATGCAATTCTCATGGCCGTCATTCTGTCAAATGTCCGCCTTCACCTCGGACCTTAGGCCCTTGTTAGTAATTCTAAAAGTTATTTGCAAATTTCTGTTTTAAACAGTTTAGGGACTCTGACAGTTGTTCTTAGGGCATTTCTTATATAATGCTAGGTGTTGCTAAAGGCGAGATTTAGGGACACAGGAATATATATATATATATATATATATATAAAATGTAAATACATATATATTATATATGTATATATATAGTCTTCTTACATACGTGTGTCCAAATTATGTTCAGTATCTGAGAACAGAGCAACTGATGTGTTAAACATACAGAGTCCCAGGCTCCCACGGAGAATATTTAAAATCATTCTCTGGTCTGGAGAAATGGCTTAGCACTTAAGAGCACTGGCTGCTCTTCCAGAACACCCAAGGCTTCATGCAGCACCCATATGGTAATCTGATACCCTCTTCTGACCTCTTTAGCCACCAGGCAAACTCACAGTATACAGACATACATGCAGACAAAATGCCCATAGACATAAAATAAAAATAAATAAATCTATTTTTAAAATTACTCTCTGGTAATATTGTCTGGAATTCTGTACCTCTAGCAAGCAGACCAAAGGATTTATTTCATGTACAAAAGTCTGACAACCAAACGTTCAAGATCATAAAATTTCCCTCAAATTTATGAGCTAAAAAGAAATAATAACACCAGAAATAAACAATCAGTCAGGCCCTACAAACAGCAAATTTGAGGACACTGGCCTGGTCTCTAGAGGTAAAAACTAGCAGAGTGTGGTGGCCCATGCCTTCTGTAATCCGAAAAACAAGATCAGGAGGTCAAGGCTAGCTGTGGCTAAATACAGGGAACTCAAGGTCAGTGAGAACTGCAGGGGGCAACAAACTGACCACACAAAACCTGAGGAATGGCCAAACAAAATTCTGTCCCTTCTAAGGCAATTACTGCTCAACCATAAACTGAACTGATGTGTGGTTTCCGCTATAACAGAGAAAGCTTGAGAACAGCTATAAACGAAGGAAGCCTAGTTTCAAAAGGTCACCTCTGTGACTCCATTTCTATGAAAAAAATATATATAAAAGAAAAATTAATAGAGAATGTTTTCCAAGGACTAGGGAAGTTTTCGGGTTTTAAAAATTTTTATTACTTATTTTTATGTGGATACGTGTGAATCTGTGTGTGAACTTGAGGGTGTCCAAAGATTCCAGGGGAGGACTGCAGATCCTCTGGAGCTGGTGCTACAGGCAGGTGTAAGCCACCTGAAGTGCATGCTAGGAGCTGAACTCTGTTCTGCAGCAAGAGGAGCAAGTGTGCTTAAATGCTGTGCCATCTCTCCAGGTCCACCGGGCTTGTTTTTCCCATAAAACACTGCAAACGATGTGGGAGTAGACAACAGTGATGATTATAAAACCTACGGGAATATTAAAAATACTGATTTGCTCACTTAAAGGGCTGCCTTAGAATATTTGCATTCAATCTCAAAAAGTTATCTAAAAAGTCAGAGACGTTACAAAGTAGGTCATTGTTTTTCTAGACTAAAAGAGGCTTAAAAGAAACACAAGTAAGCACAATGAATAGACCTCGTGTCCTTATTAAAAGGAATGCACTGTAAAGTAACATTGTTTGACAATAGAGAATCTGGGTGTGAACTTGGAGCCATGGGTTGTTTGTGCAGTTACATTGGTATTGTCCTCAAGCATGACTGTGTCTTTTCTTTCAAAATAAATACTGAAGTATTTAGAGGTGAAATAAACAAAGCTTGAGATTTGTTTTAAAATACTTGGGGGAAAAAAAGGATGACACCTAGAATGAGTTTGCGAAGCAAGTGTTCCGGGCAAAGGGTGTCGTGCCTTCCCAACCCCAGGGGAGAAGAGCACACAGGTGTGGCTCCTTGCACACTCTTTCGTGCATGTTTGGAGACTTTCTTTCTCCCAAAATTTATAAAAATACATTTTATCCTTCAAAGAAAACTTGCAACTAAAATCATCTCACACCTTGGAAATTTTCTTTAAAATAAATTGCCTGGGTAACTTAGTGAGACACTGTTTCAAAGTAATAAAAGAGGATTTGGGAGGGATAGAGCATGAGCAGGCTAGGCCTAATGTTTAATGCCCAGGACCACCAAAAACCACAAAAAGAACAGACTGGGTGTAGAGAGGTATGCATGCCTATAATCCCAGCGCCTCAGAGCTAAAGAAGCATTCCTGAGCTACACAAGCTACCAGCCGCTCAGCTCTTTATTAAACCAATCACAACAATATAGCTTCACACGGGTACAAATATCCCACATTTCTCTCTTTTGTCTAAGTAAAAAGGAAATGCTCTCTCTCTCTCTCTCTCTCTCTCTCTCTCTCTCTCTCTCTCTCTCTCTCTCTCTCTGCATGTGTGTGGGTCCTTCTTCTGAAGAGGTAACCATTGCCACTTTCTTCCCCCTTCTCTCCTCTCTATCTCTCTCTTTATTTATTTCTTCCCTCCATAACCCCCTTACCCTTATATCCTTCCCAACTTCCCAATATCCAGTAAATAAATTTTATAACCAAGCTCTCTCTGCATGGCATATGGTGTATTTGTTTGTCTCCCACCTACCATGGTCTCCCACCTTTCAGAGGGTCGTGTGGCCATGAAACTTTCAGTATTACCATCTTAAAAATATCTTTTAGGCCTTAAAACATTCTTTTATGTTTCTAAACCTTATAAACTTTACAGCTCTTATGTTTCTTTTCTGAATTTGGTAACAAGGAAAACTGTAACTATAACTAATCATCTTCAACTCCAGCAGAACCCTGAGGATATAATATTACCTGAGTAAACAGGAAGTGCAGAGCAAGTAACTTCCAAAACTATAGAAATCACAGAAACAGCATTTTCTGACCATCCTTGTGATAGTTTGAATAAAATTTGTTCCTACAGGCCCATGTGTTTGAATACTTGGTCCTCAGTTGGTGGAACTATTTGGGAAGGATAAGGAGGTGTGGTCTTATTGAAGGTGTATCATTAGGAATTTCCAAAGACTGGCTATTCCCAGTAGGCTCTCTCTGCTTATGAATCAAGATGTAAGACCTTGGCAGTTCAGGCCACCACGTGTTTGCTCTGCCATCATGGACTCTAACTCTCTGAAACTGGAAGTCCAGTTAGATGCTTTCTTTTGGGAATTCCCTTGGTTGTATTGTTTGGTCTCAGCAACAGGAAAGTAGCTAAGACAGCCTTCTTTTGTCTTGATTCCAGAAATTCTTGTTGTACAGTTGAATATCAACAGTGGTAAAGGGGATGGGAGGAAACCATCACAAGTGGGTTGTTGCTTCTGAGTTTTTCAGAATAAAAATGCTAGAACAAAGAACATGGAACCCAACACCTGCATTAAGTAGAGAAATTAAATAGGAGAGGAAAGTCTCAAAGTCTCTTAGTTATTTAAAGAGAAAGAACATTCAATCTCTGCTCAAACACTACTTGAAATTCTGCAAAGATGGAATCCATTGCTAGTTAAATACCTAGCTGATCTGAGCAATTAGCTAACTTTATATCAAGATAAAACGTGCCCTTGTATTTTCTGTGTTAAATGTTTTTGTTGTTGGAGTTTTCTATGGTGATACATTGCTTTTAGAACATAATTTTACTTTATAATCCTTTGACTGATTTGTCTTAAAGTTCTGATACACACACACACACACACAAAACAGCTTATTGCCTATCTTTTCTCTTTTAAAATTTTATTCACTCAATTTTTAATGTGTATGGTTGTATGTCTGTACCACTTTGTGCCTGATGTCTTCACAGGCCAGAAGAATGCATTGGGATCCCCTGGAACTGGAGTTATAGATGGTTGTGAACCACCATGTACGTGCTGCAATCAGAACCTGGGTCTTCTGGAAGAAGAGTCAGTGCTCTTAACTGTTGAACCACCTCTCCAACCCCTCCCTTCATCTTTTCTATATAGTCTGAAACACTAGTCAAATCTGAGTCTGCTCTTATTGTCTCTTTGGACAACTATAGATCTACCTAGTACTGAAAATACCATAAACTGGAAGCGCCTTTAGCACACTTGCCATCATAGCTTAGCCAATGAAATGTGCACAGGGCACTGAGGTCAGGCTACAGCTGGGCAGAATCACATACCTATCCTTCCAGGTTGCCACCAAATGACTGAATTAGTGTCCTAAGATTTCTTTATCAGTTCCAAGAACCTTTGTTTGTAGCTGGGCGGGTGGTCTATCATTTCAACATGGTAGTGCCTGGCTGCTAGTATTTATTCCTAAAATCTGTTTACTTTCCTCTTCTAAGCAAATCACCTTAGTCAAACCTTAACCAAGGCCAACACCAGGCTTTAAAAGTCTCCTCTGCAGAAACACTGGTACGGCTTTTGATTTTTCTCGATATAACATAAACTAAGGGGGCTCGCTGAATGCTGTCACCACAAGCATTCTCCCTGCCAGCCACACTGCCCCTGCATCTTCTTCAGTTCCATTTACACTTTGGGGCCCTCAAGTGGGCAAGCACTTTCCTTTTCTACCTCTGGGTCAGGAGCAAGCTGTTCTTTCAGCCTACACATCTCCATCTCTACAGAATGCCTATCTCCAGTGAGATAGCGGCTGTTGATTTCCTTTTCCTGCCCCACTCAGTCTGCATTCAGATGATCTGGGTTCAGATCCCAGAATCACCCTTGCTAGGCCGCTCTCTGGCCCAAGTAAGTCGCTCATCTACACCTTGAGGGTGATTGAAATGATTTTGAGGACTTAACTTGCCTACAGATTGGAAAGCATGTGAGGAATTAGTTATCATTTTCGCAATACTCCCTTTACATCGTTCATCTACTGTTTGCCAAGTTCAAGTCTGTCACCTTGAGTACACTGATGGTGGCCCACCTCACCTCTCCCCCAACCCTACTTCTTGGTGACTATTTTCCGCGAACATAGAAAATGAACAAGGAAAACCAGCCGGTCCTTCCAAGGTTAGGAAGAGGCCCTGGGAGCGAACCAGCTGAACAAGACCGGATCTAAGTCGAAACACTTCAAGCACCTGCGCAGCTTTAGGAAAGGAATGTTCTTGACCTGGAGCAGCCTCGGAGATCTCGGGACCGCTCCTGAGACCACCATACCCCTGCGAGGAGGATACTGCTGAAGCACCGGGTCGCCAGCAACACCGTCGTGGGAGGAGGACCTGCCACTGGCAGCAGATAGCCACGCCTGCCTGCTGGATCCGAAACGTCCGCCTGATTGACAGCTCTACTAGCCCCGCCCACATTCGTTCTGAGGATTGGCTACCCGCTTCTTCCTGTCCTGCCCCCTCCGAACGGCACGCTGATTGGCTACAGCTCTCTGGCCAGCCCCGCCCCGTTTCCTGGCGCTAGTCCCCGCGCAGAGTACAGCCCGTCGGTCTTTCCGTCCCCGGCTCGGTGGTGAGTGTCCTCCGGGAGGGTGTCCTGCGGGAGCATCGTCACGTGTCCCCTCGAGCTTTGCCCGCCTTGAGCTCAGCTGCTCCCGGCGGCCAGAACGGAGGGGTAGAGCAGTTCTCGGCGGCCTGGGGGGGCGGGCGGCCGTGCCCAGCCCGGGGCCGCGGAGACACAATGACCCCTGCGCTCTCCGGCCATGGCGCCCTCACCGCCGCCCTTTTTCTCCGCAGGCCGATCCTCCGCAGCCAGGTTCCCAGTGCTCTCGGTCGTGCGGCTGCTTCGGTCCCGAGCGCAGGTACGTCCCGGCGTTGGTGGAAGGAAGGCCCAGGAGGCCACGTGGCCCAGGCGACCGCGTGTTCGCGGCCCGCGTTTGTTGAACTGCATAAGTCCTCCCGAATCGCCCTTTCCTGTGCCCTTTTAAGGTTGTCGCGGTACTTTAAGAGGCTAACACAGAAGGGTAAAGGAACTCTCCATAAAACCCATGGAGGAGACTGTACACGTCCTCTTTGGATCCTGTCTGGAGTCACAGATGAACCGGAATAATTGCATAGCTTCTGGCGAATTTACGAACAGTAGTGACTTGAAATTTAAAAAGAACTGGGCTACTTTGATTGAGAAAGAAGTCCAGAAGAGTACATTTACTTAGCTAGAAGTGAAGTTTGGGATCGACTGAGAAGAATATAATACTGTATTTTTCTACTCTGAAACATTTTTACTCACTTTTATAGGAGGAAAACGACAAGAAAGAAACTCGTGAGCTGAATGCCGGGAAGTCGAAGGGGGTAATGCTCCAAGGTGAAGTAGTCTCCCGTGCAGTGACACGGATCTCCTGTGTTTTAGGATTATCAGCGTCGTAGCAGATGGTGTCACCCACTTGATTGCTGAGATAGGTGCCGAAGCCCCATTTTACAGAAAAGGAGACTGAGGGCCATATGAGAGAATCCCTGAATAGCCTTGTAGTAATTGATTGCACTGAAGGTACCCTCCCCAAAATATGTTTTTAATTTTTTTTTCTGGTGGGGGACGTTCAAGACAGGGTTTCTCTATGCCTGGCTCCCTGTAACTCAGACATTAGCCTTCCTCTGCCTCCGAGTGCTGGAATTAAAGGCCTATGCTACCATGCTTGGTTATGATATGTTAGGGACTTTAAGCAAAGTTGGACAGTGGCGGGGCACACCTTTAATCTCAGCTCTTGGGAGGCAGAGGCAGGCAGATTTCTGTAAGTTCAAAGTCGGCCTGGTCTACAAGAGCTATTTCCAGGACAGACTCCAAAGTTACAGAGAAACCCTGTCTCAAACCAAAAAGAAAAAAAAAAAACAAAAGGGGGAAGTAAAGGACAGGCTAGATCATTGGGATTTGCTGGTCTAGGAGGTGGTGCTTGTGTCCCCTTGCCTACTAGGACAGGTTCTTTGCTAGCCCAGTCTGTGGCAGTAGTCCTGATGTTATTAACCCGTAAATTGCTGTGTATCACTTTCCAGGATCTTAAATAAAAGCTTTTCTGTGCCAATTCATAATGGTCTTTTTTTTTTATTAAAAATAATCGTCTGTCCTTAACACTGAACATGTGGAAGTCTGTTTTGCTTAGGCTCAAACTTGGGATGTCAGACTTGGTGTCTGGGGATGGTAGCACATGCAGAGGCAGGCTGTTCTTTATGAGTTCAAGGCCAGCCTGGTCTACAGGGACGGGCTTCAAAACCACTAAGAAACTATGTCTTGAAAAACCAAAAAGGAAACAAGAGCTCCTGGGGGAAGGGGAACATTTATTGTGGATAAAATGGAGCCTGGGTAGAGGCAGGGTCATCTGACTTGAGTCCAGAGTGGACATAACCAGACTGAAGTGGGGAGAAGGAACTAGGTGCAGAAGCCAAGAGGCCAAAGGGTGGGCAACCAAAATGTTTGGACATAGAAGAGCAACTCAGGCCCTAGGCTGTAGAGTTCGGGGTAGGAGCTCGGTTATGGCGCCAGGTCTGCTTTGATAGAGAATGCTGTTAGTCGAAGTGCCAGGGTTGAATCCTTGACTTCCATTCTG
Source organism: Arvicola amphibius (assembly GCF_903992535.2). NCBI lineage: Eukaryota > Metazoa > Chordata > Mammalia > Rodentia > Cricetidae > Arvicola > Arvicola amphibius. The sequence continues at coordinate 29,301,341 of NC_052047.1, read as the reverse complement.
CTGGGCAGGGTTCCTGTGAAGACAGGTGCCAGCATTCAACTTGTCATTAGGCTGCCCGGCAGTTGTCTGCCTTTTGTTTTTCAAGGTCTCATTGTAGAGGAATCTGGCATCGAGGGTACAAAGGTGGAGGTGGCTGAGTATGGAACTGTTAACAGTTGTTTTGAATATTGCTCTTTTTACACAACAGCTTTTATAAAAGCACTATTCAGTGAACCCAGTTGATATTAACTATATTGGCCACATTGTCAAGTGCCCAGTAGCTGCATGCAGCCCAGGCAGAACAGCACAGATCCACTGCTCTACAGTGTTGCTATGAATAGAGGAATAAGACTGGAAAACTTCATCTGACAGGATCAGATGAAGGGCTTTTAGGGAGAGTCAGGAAGCTGTAGGGGAACCCTCCCCCCATTGGTCCAGTGAAACTGATCAATAAGATGAGCATGATATTAAAACTTGCCAATTATCTCCTGATATTAACATAGCTCATGCACTAGCCAGAAAGCAAGGACAAGGGAAATGCTTTAAGTGAACGGTAAGATTTACAAAAATTGAACTGAAATTAATAGAACATTTTTGCCATATATGAACTATATAATACATATAGGTACATATACGTCATGTATATAGGCTGTGTAGTTTTGGCTAACTCAAGCAAAATTAGGTAATTTGGTGGGGTTTTTTTGGTTTTGGTTTTTAAAGACAGTTTCTCTGTATCTCAGACGTGGAACTCTGTAGACCAGGCTGGCCTTGAATTTAGAGATCCGCCCTCCTCTACCTCCCTGAATGGTGGGATTAAAGGTGTGTGCCTCATCACTTGGTTTGTTTGGTTGTCTTTAACAGCAGTTTAAATTGGAATCCCTGTAAAGCTCTGAAAACCTTTTCTGAAAGTGTAGCAAAGCAGGCTGGAGAGCTGGCTCACTGGCAGAGGACTGGGTTTGGTTCCCGGCACCCATGTGGAGGCTCACTACCAACTATAGTTCTATGAGGCCTGACACTCCTGACCTCAGTAGGAGGCAGGCTGGAGACTCATAAATGCTTGTAGGCAAACACTCAAAATCTAAATGTATCCAAAGTACTTCATGTAGGCTTCCATGTGTTTAGGTTGTAATGTTACAAATATGAGACCACACAAAGATAAGGGAGGAAATCAGACTAATTGGTTTCTGAGTATGTACTTGTTGAATCCACTTAAAATGGAAATTTAAGATATACGGAATACAAAATGATCAAGTTATAATTTTTTACAAGGATAAACTACCCAACATTCCTTATAGCCTCTGCCTTTCCTCTCCCAATTTAATTTTTTGAGACAGTCCCTGTAGTCCTGTTGTCCTGGAACTCTGTAGACCAGCCTGGCCTCAAACCTGACCTGGACTCTGCCTTGGATTAAAGGCCTGCACCAGTATGCCTTGTTCTTGGTTTCCTGCTGCTAAAACTAAAAAAGTGGACTGGTGGGTGGTGATACCTGCCTTTAATCCCAGCACTTGGGAGGCAGATGCAGGTGGATCTCTGAGTTCAAGGACAGCCAAGGCTATTCAGAGAAACTGTCTCAACCCTGACTCCAAGAGGAAATTTCTGTATTGTCAGTCTGAGGATTTCTGCCTTCCAGGCCCATTCCTTTGGAGACATTTCCATACAGAATCACGGTAGTCTCTAGCTTCACATTGATGGTTGACAGCTTGTGGGTATCTAAGTGAGTTCACCTTGAACATTTGAGACCTGTGTGCTCTCAGGTTTAAAAGTTCCTCACCCTAAACTAGCTTGCCTTAGGCTCCGGATTAACAGCACCATGTACTACACGACCATTCCCGCTTCCGCAGGCTGCGTGATGCACCCATAAAGCCAATGAAAGGTGTTAGCCATGTTCATTACATGCTGTCATTTACCAAAACCAATGGGAAAACCTCCATATCCTGAATGTATACCCAAGCTACAGGTTCTGGTTCCCTTTGCCTTGGTTGCCAGGATCAACAAAGGTAACAATGAGAAAGTCTCTGCAGAAGTTTTGCTCTGTGCAAGTTTTCTTTCAGAGTGAGCTAACTGCGGCTGCTTTTCTCATAACTGACTGGCTGGTGGTGCACCTCGGGTCTCCCCAGTTATTTTCTCAATTCTGTGGCTGACTGGATGAGGTGTCTTCAGATTTAACAAAGTTATCGGTAATTTATCACTTTGGTGTTTCTCAACCTTTCTAATGCTGTGACCTGTTAATAGTTTCTCATGTGGTGACCCCCAAACACAAAATTATTATCATTTGTTTGTTTTTTCAACACAGGATTTCTCTGTAGCTTTGGAGCTTGTCCTAGAACTAGCTCTTTTAGATCAGGCTGGCCTCAAACTCACAGAGATCTGCCTGTCTCTGCCTCCTGAGTGCTGCGATTAAAGGCGTGTGCACCACCTCTGCCCAACTCCAAATTATTTTTGTTACTACATTGTCACTGATTTTGCTACTGTTATGAATCGTAATATAAGTATCTGATGTGTGAAACACCCCCCCCCCCTCCCAAAGGGATCGAGACCCACAAGTTGAGAACCAATGTTAGATAAACCAAGTTACAGCCAGTACCAGCAATAGCTGCTATGGTTAATTTCACAAGCTCTTCATGAAGTATTAGAGCAGTAAAATACAAGCCAGGTGGCAGTGGTGCATGCCTTTAATCCCAGCACTCAGGAGGCAGAGGCAGGCGGATCTCTATGAGTGTGAGGCCGGCCTGGTCTACGGAGTGAGTGCCAAGACAGGCATGAAGAATCAAAAAAAAAAAAAAAAAAAAAAAAAAAGGCAAATAACCTATGGAGAATTGAAGGTTTAGGCAGATCTCCTGGTCTACAAGGCTAGTTCCAGGACAGCTAGATCTGTTACATGACAAACCCTATCTCAAAAGAATGAGCTAGTTTGAAGCTAAGGTTTTCTATGGGTACTCACGGGTGAAAAAAAAATCAATATAGTCAATTTTCAAGTACATAATAAAGTGGCTGCTGATGTCTCCAGTCTGAAGAATACACGTGTGTCGGTGGGTGGGTATCTCGAGTTCTTCTTGTTCTTTGGAACCCACACTGCAAATACTATGTACATTTGGAGGTGAATGTAGCACACTAAAAAGGAACATTTTGTAAACTTTGAACGTCTTACTTGGTTTTCAGGTCAAAGTCGGTTGAGTTGTTTTTCTTGTATGAGTGTACCTCGTGCTTGCCTAAGGGCTCTGGATCTCCTGGGAGACAGAGGCTGCCTTGTGGGTGCTGTAACCAGATCAGTGTCCTCTTTGAGAGCAGCAAAGGCATAGCCATTGAGCTATCTCCAGCCCCCACACCTTTTTTGTTATTTGGTTGGTTTTTGTCTGTTTTTGAGACAACCTCGTGTTCCCCTGGTGGGCCTAGAACTCACTCTGTAACTAAGGGTGACCTTGAACTGATCCTCTTGCTTGCCTCTCAGTTTTTTCCGGGATGCTTTGGGAACAAACCTAGGGCTTCTTGCATGCTAGGTTCTCATCAGCTGAGCCCAAGCCGCCCACGAAACATGTTTTTACAATTCATCTGTACGGACAATAATGCCCAAAGAATGAATAATGCTTTATTGTGTGCATGAACAACAGATGAATATTGTTTGAAATACTGCTTATCTGCTGATGGACATTTGGACTAATTCTCCTTTTGGCTATTGCGAATGTTCGTTCAATCTACACACTGATGTGCAAGTATCTGTTTGAATCTTCTCTGTATTTACTGAGAAGTAATTGTTAGATTACGTGGTATTTCTGCTTTCAATTTCTAAGGAGCCATCCAACTTTCTCCACAGCAGCTACCCCACTTTCTCACCAGGGGTGCATAAGCACATCGAAACAGTGTTTTATGAACCTTCTCACTCAGGGTTTACAAGATTAAGTGTAAGATATTTTGAAGTTACTTGTTAAGCGAAGGAATTTAGTCTACACTGACAGTCCTTTACTGGAGGGGTTGCGTTACCTTTGGCGACGGGGATAAGGGCTGTAATAAGTGTTTGCACGGGAAGGGCACTTCAAACTATAAATGTCGCCTTATCCCACTTCAGAAAGAAAACCCCACCTAGAGAATGAGTGGGAACATCATCAGGAGCAGTACCTTACCCAGGGTACCAAGCCCTGCCTCAGGCACTAAAGAATGCTCCATTAGGCCCAAAGAAGCTCCCTTTTCAGGGCAGCGAGAGATGGCAGTACCTTTAGGTTCCCCTAGCTGGGAGCCTTTGGTTAACCCGAGTTAACCAAGAAGTGGAACACCTCGGAGACCTGGCAGAAGCAGCTCGGTTCGCGGGACACCAAAACACTGGTAGACAAGTCTGCCAATCACCTATAGGTTGGTTCTGAGTGCCTGTAAGTGGTTAAGCCCAAGCCGCAATTCCACCCCTTCTGCCAGAATCCCCGCCCCGCCGAAGTACGGGCCTTCTGCGGAACCCGGGAGAAGAAAGTGCCCGTGACCTGAGCTGGCTGTTGGATTTCAGGTCGCAGGTCCCGGTTCCTTAGACCCATTTCACGCCGATCTGACGGGTCCTATTGTCGTCTCTTTCCTAACGTCGACCTTCTGTCCTGTGTCCTACCGTCACCCAATCCCAAGCAGGTGGTGGTTTTACCTGTGCTTGGGGGAACAGAACAGGAACAAGGCCGCCTAGACCTTGTCAACTCATTTCTCTTGAAGCTTCTTAGCTCGATCTTGCTCTGTATAGATCTCGTAGGCGGGAGGAATATGGCAATCACAGCTAAACACTAAGTCATCAAAGTTGCAACCAACAGATAGTTATTCATTTTCAAGAAAGACCTCGGAGACAGTAAAACAAGTCCCATCCTGTCTGCTGTCTCTCCATCCACAGTAGCCTTCCTTTTCTTCCTGGTCGCGCTTGCTTTGTATCCAGCCGGATTAGCCCTGCGAGGAGCAGTCTGCTGAGGCTTCTCTCCTGCTGATCCTCTGGTTATCTCTCCCTAATGCAAATCTGATCAGGTTCCTCAAATCCGACTGAGTCTCACAAATGTCAAATCCTGTGATCCCTTGTTACTTACAGTTCTGGCCGACACTTTATTCCACTATGACAGAAGGCAGGTAAATGCATAGAAAAGTAATGCAGTTTGTTGAAATTTCACAAACAAATCACACTCAGGTATCTTGGAATGTTTCTCCTCAGACTCTTAACCACTCTCCTCCACCCTGGGGACCATACCCTGCCCTCGAGATAGAGAATTAGCTGTGTGTTTACAAGGCTGAGTCAACATGCATTTTGTTTCTTGTTTCTTTAACTTTTGTGAGGTTCACCCATATTTTTTTGTAGCTTGTTCATAAGGCTGCATTGCATTCCCTTGTGTGAATGCAATAAAATGTATCCAGTCAATGGTGATTGGAGTCGTGTACATTTTGAAGCTATTAAAACACTGCTTCTATGGACGTAGTGATGACATCTTTTGAAGCACAATGCATGGTAAGTGCTCTTGGTCATAGGCCAACAAGCAGAAGTCTTGGATGAAAATTATGGTCATTTTCAGATTTACTGGTTTTTTTTTTAAGTTTTCTGATTTGTTTGTGTTAATTTACACCCCCATCAGCAACATATAGGAGTTCAAAGTTCCCATCAACACTTTTTTTCATTTTGATGGGTGATAATTGGGTTGCCTGTGTTTTTAATTTGCATCTCTGTGATAAGTGCTTTCATTTTTTTTTTTTTTTTCTGAGATTGTGTCTACTTTAGCCCAGGCTGGCCTGTGACGCATCATGCAGCCGAGGATGACTATTTTAAGAAACCACTTTCTTATGCGGGGAGGGCAAGTTGTGCCGTGGTGCACATGTGGAGGTCAGAGGACCCAGAGGTTGGCTCTCTCCTTCCATCCTATGAGTTGTGGGCTGGGATTCAGGTTATCAGGCTTGACAGCAAGGGTCTGTTCTGCTGAGCCATCTACCCACATGCTGGGAGCGGTCTTGGCCTTGATGAAGAGTGACAGAGGTGTTCACTGCCATGCAAGCCTGTTGAGCACCCTTTCATACACTTACAAGCTACCCAGAGCCAACTTTGAAAAGTTGGCTTTTCAAAAAGAACATCTATTAATGTTCTTTTTTCGTGCCCCCCCCCCCATTTTTTTCCTGAATGTTTTGTATCTTTCTGGCATCTGACTATGAAGTATTTTTAAGACTTTAAGACAATTCTGAAGCCATTTCTGACAATTCTAAATCCTCTCAGCCTCCGTGCCATAGTGCTTCCCCTCCTCCCCTGGGAACCAAGGACCTAACAGCTACGCACACACGTACTCAGTTCCTGAACAATTACCCATAAATGTATGTTTTGATTCAGTCCCCTGGGAAACGGGGTTAAAATGACCTCTTACCTCATCTGATCTGGCAATAGCTCTCCAGCCAATTATTGGTAATAGCTCTTTCGAATAAGCCAATCACAACCCCCCTTGCTTCTATGGCCTTCTCCTTTAAAAGTAGCCTGTGCCAGCTATTCGAGGTCTCTCTGCTTCCTGAATGCTGAGGGACCCTGTCATGACAGAATTAATAAAATCCTCATGCTTTTGTGTTGGGAGCAATGAGACCCCAGATCCTGAATTTCTTGTAATCCCCTGATTGGAGTGCCTACAGCTGCTCTGAGCACGAGACCTTCAGGAGTTCCTGATGGCAGGAGAGTGGTTTCTGGTGGGTTTGGCTGGGGCGTGGTTATAAAGGGGGCATTCTTGGGGAATTCAAGGATGACTCGTGTCTCTGTCTCTCTGTCTGCATGTGTGTATTTTAACCTCCAGCCCCTTGCCCGAAACTCGCAAACTGGGTAAAAGCACATCGAAGCACTTTTGCATCGGCTGTGGTATGAGAGGTGATCTCTGGGGGCGACTCCTCCTCGGTGTTTCGATGCTAAGGTCCAACAGTATCTTTGAGTATTCAACAAATTTTAAATAATTTTATAAAATTAAACCCCTTATACCTACTATACAATTCTGTTGCTACTACTTTATGAAACTGACTTTATGATATTTCCAACCTTTTTGAGGTAGGGTTTCTCTGTGTAGCTTGGCTGTTTTGGAACTCACTATGAGTAGACGAGGCCGGCTTTGAACTCAGAGATCTGCCTTCTGAGTGTTGGGATGACAGGTGTGGACTATCTTGCCTGGCTCTGTAATGCTTTTATACAGTGGTCTGAGCTTGTAACCTCAGTGCTGGGTGGTTGAAGAAGGAAGATCTCAAATTTGAATCCAGAGTGGGATACAGTGCAGCTTTAGCCTGAGAACCTGTCTGAAAACACCCAAGAGGGCCAATGACCTGGCTCAGCAGGTCAGGTGCTTGGTGCCGAGCCTGACAATCCGAGTTTGATCCTGGGGACCCACATGGTAAACTCCTGAAAGGTGTTAATGTGTGCAGGTACAAGCACACATGTGTACAGGCATGCATGTGTACACACACTAAATAAATGAATAAACAATGTAATTAAAATAATATTTTTTCTTCTTTTTTAAAAAAATTCTATTTAAATACATCCCAGCAATGTCAAAATCATACAATTTGAGACCTTTTGATGTCAGGAATAATTAGCAACAGGGTGAAAACTCTCCTGCTCTAATTAGGCTATATATATGAAGACAAGAGAATCAGAAGTTCAAGGTCATCCTTGTCTGTGTAGTATGTTTGAGACCAGCATGGAATACATGAAACCCTGTCTCAGAAAAGAAAAAAATCTGAGCTGAACACCAACAATTCCAACAAACACTTGGGGAGTTCAGGCAAGAGGATCCAGGCATCCACAATTACATAGCAGATGTGGATTGGAAGCCAGCCTGGGTCACTTAAGGCCTTGCCTTTAAAATTAAAGAATTAAAACAATCAAGGGGGGATGCATAGAAAGAAGTCTTTGGTTGTTTGGTACAAATGTTAGATGAGGGGAAGAAATGTTAGAAATATCTTTCAAGGTTTATTTAGAAATCACCAAGTCCATTAAGATTTCTTAGTCACCCTAATTAATCCTAGAGGTCTGAAGGCATGATCTGTGAATTATCAAGTCCCCTCTGTTAGCGATCTGAATAGTGATTGAGCACTTTAGTTTAAGGGGGGAGGGGCATCACAGTAGCCTTTTGAAATTCTATAAAATACCAAACTCAGAAATTATGCCTGACCTCACAGCCAAAATGTAAGTAAAGAAAAGACAAGAGTTGGTGACACTTAGAAGGGTTGGCAGAGCAAGTGTCCTTGAAGTTATACTATCCATCTCTGTCCCTGTGGGCTACGTAATGTCCTTGGAGCCTGGCCCAGGTGGTCACCCTCTGCCTGGGAGAAGTGGGTCACAGCATTTACACCAAGTTGAATTCCCCTAGGTTTAGCTGTAGGATTGTGTCTTTGACAGCTTCAAACACAAAGCGGATATTCTGTGTCTGTAGCACGTGTGAAGTGAGAATAGATGACCTTCTCTTTGTCAGGATTCTGGTCTTGATACAGCTTCAGGATAAAGTCCCTGGCGGCTTTGACATCTCGCTTTGGTCCTGTGTATTCTGGGAAATAGTTAATTTGATGAGAGTACATGATTTTCTCTTCCAAAAGATCCTTCTTGTTTAAGAACAAAATTACAGATGAGTTCAGAACCCAGGGGGAGGTGATGATGGTTTTAAATAAGGCTTTGCTCTCTCCCATACGGTTCTCATTGTCACACTCGGCCAGAACCTGGTCATATTCTTTCAGAGTAACCAAGAAAATGATGGTGGTGACGCTCTCAAATCAGTGGATCCACTTCCATCGTTCACATCGCTGGCCACCAACATCCACCATCCGGAAGATGATGTTTTCCAAGTCAAATGGATACTCTATGATGCTGGTGGTGGGCACCCGGACACAAAGGACATCCTGTTGCGTTGGCACGAAAGGTGGCATGGGGATTCGGTCAATGTCAGTCAGGTAATACTTAGTGGAGTCTGGCAGCTGCTATTCCTGCCTCCTGTCATAACACTCCTGGATTCCTGGATCCAGCCACAGGGCTTGATGGCTGCCACCTGGTCCCAGGAGAGTGCCGAGACTTTGTCTTCTTCCACTTCTCTGATGATCTGGGCGTTTTCCTTATTCTGCTCACACACATATGTATTCTCAGGGTGTCCATTGCTCTGATCATGGCTTGCATGGTGGTGAATATGTTTTGGTAAACCAGCTTGGTGAAGCCCTTTCTATCTTCATCGCTGTAGCTATACCCATGGATTATCCTCATTTGCTTGATAAAGGTGCTTTTCCCACTTGGATGTTTACAGAGATACAGCCAGTAGCAGCTTTGTGGTGGCAGTTGGATGCATACTGTAACCCTTCCTCGATCTCAAAATAATATTTTTTTAAAAGTGCTGAGACAGTATAGAGGTGTATACCTTTAATCCTAGCACTCAGAAAGCAGAGGTAGGCAGATTTCTGTGACTTTGAGACCAACTTGGTCTACATCGTGAGTTCCAGGACAGTCAGAGATACTTAGTTAGACCCTGTTTCAAAAAATAAAAAAAGTGTTATGTTTCTGTTTTTAATATTCTGAATATTGGTCTATAATATATTGAAAATATTCTTCCCATTCCAATTTCCTTTTGGTTCTTTTAACGATGTCCTTTGAGGAAAAATATTCTTGACATTGAAAGAGTCTAATTTTATTGTTAGGGTGAGGTGTTTGCTTGTTTGTTTTTGTGTGAGGAATATCTGCTTGCTCCAAGTTTAGTTTATTGGTCATCTGACAGCCCTGGTTGGAGCAGCGGGTGGCCTGGCTAGTTTGATCTCAGTTTCACACAAACTAAAGTCATCTGAGCGGAGGAAACCTCAAGCGGAAGAAAAGCTTCCGTAAGAACAGGCTGTAGGCCAGCCTGGAGGCCAGAGGTTCTCAGCCTGTGGGTTGCAATCCCTTTGTGGGGTCAAATGCCCTTTCACAGGGGTCGCCTGTAAAACCATTGAAAAAAAAAAAACCCCAGCTATTCACATTACAATTCATAACATCAAGATTACAGTTATGAAGTAGCATCAAAAATAATTTTATGGTTGAGGTCATTACAGCATGAGGAATTGTATTAAAGGGTTTCAACACTAAGAACATTGAGAACCACCTGTTGCAGGGCATTTTCTTAATTAGTGACTGATGGGTGAGCGCTCAGCCTATTGTGGTCGGGATCGACCCTGGGCTAGTGGTCCTGGATTCTATTAGAAAGCAGAAAAGCCAGTAAGCAGCACCCTTCAATGGCCTCTTCATCGGCTCCTGCCTCCAGGTTCCTGCCTGGTTTGAGTTCCTGTCTTGGCCTCTATCAGTGGAATATGACTTGGGAAATGTAGGCCGAATAAACCCTTTCCTCTTTGTGGTATTTTGAATCCTAAACTCATAGGGAGTGGCACTATCAGGGACTGTCACTTGGTTGGAGGAAGTATGTCACAGTGGAGGTGGGCTTTGAGGTCTCACATATGCTCAAGCCATGCCCAGGATTTTGGACCACTTCCTGTTGTGTTCCAGTCAAGATGAAAGAACACTCAGCCCCTTCTCCAGCACCATGTCTGCCTGCATGCTGCCATGTTTCCCACCATGATGATAATGGACTAAACCTCTGAACTGTAAGCAAGCAACCCCAATTAAATGTTCTCCTTTGCCGGGCGGTGGTGGCGCACGCCTTTAATCCCAGCACTCGGGAGGCAGAGGCAGACGAATCTCTGTGAGTTCGAGGTCAGCCTGGTCTACAAGAGCTAGTTCCAGGACAGGCTCCAAAAAAGCCACAGAGAAACTCTGTCTAGAAAAACCAAAAAAAATTTTTAAAAAATTAAAAAAAAATGTTCTCCTTTCTAAGAGTTTCGGTGGCCATGATGTCTCTTCACAGCAATAGAAACTGTAAGATACTCCTCAAATTGCTTTTTTTTGTGGTGTTTTATCACAGCAATGGAAACCTAGTGGTTTGATAGTCTTCAAAATATTTATCTGGGGGCGGGGCTGGGGAGATGGCTCAGCAGTGAAGAGAGCCTACACAGTGGCTCACAACCATCTGTAACTCCAGCTACAACCATCTGTAACACCCTCTTCTGACTTCCATGACACACACATGCGTGTAGTACACATATATACATGTAGGAAAACAGTCATATGAAATAAAATATACAAAATTTTAAATATCAAAATATTTATGTTAAACCTTTTTTACAAGAAACTCAGAACACGGTTTCTTGGCAAGCAGAAGACCCTTGAACCGTGCAGATTGGAGGTGTGCCATGCCAATGTGGCTCCTGCCATAAACAGTAGCAAGTCTACACGTCTCATGTAACATGTGTGTGCCTGGAAGCAATGTGTAGGGATTATTTTACGGTTTTGGATAGATACATAAGATACCAAGTTCTTTTGCACATGTACTTTTGGAAACAAAAATATATAATGGGTTTCTTTGATCATGCAGGCTAAAAAATGTAGCATCAAACCATGAAAGGATTCCTGTTGAAATACAGCAATTACTAGGCAAGGGCTAGGTATTTGGTTTGCTCAAGTGGGGGACTGGATAATGGTGTGTAAATAGGTTTACACTCTAACCCTGGAATTTTCTATGGCAAAAGGGGCAAACAGGCAGATGCAGTTTGACTCAAGAGCTTGAGATGGGACAGTTGTCTTAGGCCACCTACAAGGAGAACTGAAGAAGATCTGACCACAGAATAGAAGGTAGCACAATTCAGCAACCAAAGTGGATGTGGGGGCACTATGGGCTATGCTGCTGGCTTTGAAAGTGGAAGGAAGGGACCCTAATTAAAAAATGCAAAGACCATGACTCTTGAAACTGAGGCAGGTAAAGAAACATTGTTCTTTAGTGCCTCCCGGGTATGTGGAGCTCTCCCAGCTGCTGTTGACTCAGTGAAACTGAGTTCTGATTCCTGGTCTCCAGACTTCCAGAACTGTATAATAATACATACACACTGTTGTTACAGCAGCCTGGGAATTAGACAGTCTGTAACAGCAGCCACACTGGCATGGAACACCTCAACTCCATGCTGTTTAGTCCTTTTGCCAAGGAGGCGTATGTGGTGGATCTCATGAACTCTGTATTTTCTGGTGCAGACATTCCTACTTGTGTCCAACATTGGTGCGGGAGAATTGTCTGTATTTTGTCAATCATGTTTTGAATTAACGCTGATTGGCCAGGCAGGAACAACAAGCCGGCCCTCATGTTACAGAATGGCGCCCACGTGGATAACTGCACTCACAGAAAGCCTGAGAAAGCTTGGGAAAGAATAGAGTAAAGCATGTTTTCTTGGTAGCAGCAATTTCTTGGGTCTGCTCTGCTTGCTAGAGACAAGCACTCTCATTTAAGAGAGGCTTCCTGACTCAGCTTTAGCTGCAAAATCCTGCAGCTCTTTAAAGAGGTCCTGCCACGAAACACTTAAATGGTGTTGATGAAAAGCTGACTGCATGCTTTTCGGTTTTCAGCTGTAGCAGGAAAAAAGCTGCACCGTTTTAAAATGCCGGCTTTCTGGGCCGTCCTGCAAAGACAAACTCTGACTCTTTCAGGCAGGCGGTCTGACTGAGTGTGGTCTGTGAGCAGAATGCTGCAGCTTGCTTGCTGGCAGGGACCTTGAAACACTGTAGAGTTGTGGCAATAAACATGGCTACAGCCGGTACCTCTGCCACGAGGCTGGAATCACAGAAAGCTAAGAAATGGGCTGGATCCAGCTGTCAAAGCCACGGCTTTAGTCCTACCTATATTGCTTGGTAAATTAAAGACACATGTGGTCAGAAAAAGATATATAGTAAAGAGATATTCAAAGACGAAGAAAACCTCTAAATGGTTTACAGTTTGTTAAAAATATATGCAGGCTTTAAAAAAGGATTAAAGTCCTTAAAAATAAAAAAGAAAGAAAGAGAGTAGTTGGGTGTGGTGGTACACATCTTTAATCCCAACACTTGGGAGGCAGAGGTAGATTGACCTCTGTGACTTCAAGGGGCAGAGGTAGATTGACCTCTGTGACTTCAAGGTGTGGTAGCACACACCTTTAATCCCAAAGTTTGGGAGGCAGAGGCAAGTGAATCTCTGTGAGTTCAAGGACAGCCTGGTCTACAGAGTTATTCCAGGACAAAGATATACAGAGAACCTGTTTCAAAAACTAAAAATAAGAATAAAAGAAATAGAGGTTAAAGTAAAGCCACATAAAGATGGAAAATACACAGAGAATCTTGATACTGTATGCTATTATGCTCTCTTTGAATTGTTTGAATGCCGCTAAAAGATATTTGCTTATAAATGCTGCTGAATTAATCCAAGATATGTATTTTGAAAATAACTTGACTTCAAAATTGAAGTCAAAAGGTATGTTACTTTGGAGAAGAGATTTTGCTTTTGTTTCCACAGGAAATGAGAGACTGTGGATTCATTCTGAATTAAGAAAAATCAGGTTCGGTCAAGGAAGGTCACCTGAGAAATCTCCAGTAGGAACAGATGGCCTGGATGTCTGAGTTCTACATCCAGATTCAAGATGCTGCCTGACATGATCGAGACTCCCAGAATACACCACTCAGGATTTGACCATACTCTAAATTTTCTTTAGGTTTTCCTAAGAGTATCAGCACCCCCAACCAGCCGGAAGTAGCCTGGAATACTATGCCCACATTCCCAAAAAATGGACTATGGATATTTTCCTTTGTTTAAAAAAAAAAAAAGAGGAGGAGGAAGTGGTGCTGGAGAATTGTCTGTATTCTGTCAATCATGTTTTGAATAAACGCTGATTGGCCAGGAAGGAACAACAAGCCGGCCCTCATGTTACACAACACCAACTCATCATAGAGTACTTTGTGAGGGACAATCATGACTGGACAGGTTGCTAACAGCATCTGTTATAGCAGGACCCCAGGACTACAGTAGCTGAGGGGCTCCCTTGACAATGTCATCCATTGCTTCCCATCAGTCAAGACCACACGTGAATGGCTTCATTTTTTTCTCACAAAATCTGACACCATAGAGAGATGTTTCAGTTCAATTCTTTTTTTTTTTTTTTTTTTTTTTTGAACTCCAGAAACATCAAGTTAGATGAAGCTCACACTTCTCTTGATAACTTGTGTAGTTTAGGAAGAAGTGACTCGGAGATAATAACAAGTCATTCTTCCTGGCCTCCTCTCAGCGTAGAGTTCAAGCAGCAGCTGCTGCTGCCGCTCATTAAATCCCACTGGGCATTCGAAACAGGAAAGAAAGAGTGGAGGGATGGCTCGGCTTTGTTTACGTCCATGTGCATTCCAGGCAGGCCTGCATCAAAGGTGTGAGGGTCGTTGAGACACCTTTAATCTTGGCTTCAAAAGGCTCCACACATAATGGTCTTCACAGCAGAGCTCTGCAGATTTCAGCTCCAGGCCCTGCTTGTCTATACACGTGTGAGGGTGTAAGAGCAGCTAGCAGTTCTCAGCTGGGTGTAAGTACTGCTTCCCTTGAAACTGGTATGAGGAAGTGGGAGTGGCAGTGTGCCTGTTAATCCCAGCATATTTACAATCCCAGAACCTGATGGTCTGACGGCTGAGAAAGGGAGATGCTTGCTGTAGGTCTGATATGAGCTGGGCTACACAGTGAGTTCAAGGCCAGTTTAGGACACACACAGTGAGATCCTATCTCTAAAAGGCCCAAACAAACAAATATACAAACAATGTTTGAAATGCAAGTAGGGACTGGAGAAATGCCTTAACAGTTGAGATCATTAGCTCTTCTTCCAGAGGACCTGAGTTTGGTGCCCAGTACCCACGTCACTGGGAGTAGACTTTGGGGTCCTGAAGATCCAGATGTAGAACACTCAGCGCCTTTTCTAGCACCATGTCAGCTGTATAATAATAATGGTGGGCATTATGATAATGGAATAAACCTCTGAACTGTAAGTCAGCCCCAATTAAATATTTTCCTTTATAAGAGTTGCTGTGGTCAAGGTGTCTCTTCATAGCAATAGAACTCTAAGAACACATTATAGTGTTAGAAGGAAAACAATCACGACTAAACAAACTATTAGTCTTTCCTAAAATAAAACATCCCATGTTATGCTCCCTGACACTCTGAATCTAGTTGGTAAAGGAAACTTGCTGATACCCAGTGGCTCTGTGTATATGTGTACATGTGTGTTCTGTGTATGTGTGTGCGTGCGCATGCACATATGTGTTTTCCTTGTGTTAAAATATATGCAATCATGGTACTTTGGTGATGGAAGAAGGTGGAGCAAAGGTTCAAGGACATTGTTGACTACCTAGGGAGTTTGATGCTAGCTTGGGTTTCATCAAACAAATTATAACATGTATCCTTTTTACCATTATAAGCATACAGTTCTGTGGCATTAAATTCATACACAATATCATGTAACCACTACACATTTCCAAAAGATTCTCAACATTCCAAATAGAAAACTCTGTACCCGCTGGGCGGTGGTGGCGCACGCCTTTAATCCCAGCACTCAGGAGGCAGAGGCAGGCGGATCTCTGTGAGTTTGAGACCAGCCTGGTCTACAAGAGCTAGTTCCAGGACAAGCTCCAAAGCTCCAAAGAAACCCTGTCTTGAAAAACCACAAGAAAAGAAAAGAAACAAAAAATTAAACAAAATGTTCCCCAGGTCCTCTTAACCCACCTAATCTACTTACTTCCTGTCCCCAAGAATTTGACTATGCCCACTCCTGTAAGCAGGATCACATATTTTCTTCTTGTTTGCCTTATTTCACTCAGCAAAGGTTTACCTATATTGTGGCATGGGTCAGAATTCTCTTCCTTTTTAAGGCTGGATATTATCTCCCTGTATGGTACACACCACACTTTGGCTACCCACTTATTTATTGGTAGATATTGGGGTTTCCTCCTTTGGGCTATCGAACGGTGTTGTGATGAATGTTTTGTACACACTTACTAACACATACTTGTTTAACATAGGTTACACAAAACCTCGAATCTGGAATTTGTATAATATAAGCAATAGGTTGGTTTTTGTGTTTATTTCTTTATTTTTCTTTGAGACAGGGTCTAACTGTATTGCTCTGGCTGTCCTGGAACTCACTGTGTGTACAAGGCTGGCCTTGAACTCACTGAGATCTGCCTACTTACACCACCAAAGTGCTGGGATTAAAGGTGTGCACAACCACACCTAAAAGGAAATAGTTTTGACACTCCTTTAAGTTCCTGGTTATAAAAGTCATCCCTTTAAATAACCCAAGTTATTTTTTTTTTGTTGTTGTTTTTTGAGACAGGGTTTCTCTGTAACTTTGGTGCCTGTCCTGGAACTAGCTCTATGTAGACCAGGCTGGCCTTGAACTCACAGAGATCTGCCTGCCTCTGCCTCCCGAGTGCTGGGATTAAAGGCGTGCGCCACCACCGCCCGGCTAATAACCCGAGTTTTGAAAGTTTCACACCGCTGATGTCTCGCTCACTCCAGATCAGTTACGTCAGAGGCCTCGGAAGTGGGACGCAGGCATAGTGTCAGCTGTAAATCTTACCAAGTGATTCCAATATGCAACCATCTTTGAGAATTACGGCCTAAAAGTTAATTAGTGAACACTTGTTATGGTTGAGATATAAAATGTTCCCCACGGGCTCATTTACTGAATGCTTGGTCCCCAGCTGTTGGCACTGTTCTAGAGAGTTCTAAATATTTTAGGTGGTGGGGCTAGATAGAGCAAGTACCTGGGGTGGCCCCTGGGGGAATCTTATCACAGTGTCTCCCTCCTCCCTCCTTCCCTTCCTGTCACTCCCCTTCCCCTCATTTCCCTTTCTGCTTCCTGTCACCCAAGAGGTAAAGCTGCTCTCCTGTCCCTAGCTTCAGGTACCAGAATGTTCTGTCCAAATGCATGTCTACTAAATCGTAGACTGAGCCCTCTGAATCTATGAGCTAAATAAATCTTTCCTCCTCAGGTTGTCCTCTTGGGGTTCTGGTCACTGAAATGCAGAAGTCGCATCCTATGGTTTCACCTAATGCTCTTCTCTTTGCCTGCACATTCCATAGTATCCCGACAACTCCCAGACCTTCTCATTCAAGTCAGTCAGACCGAATTCACTTTCATACTTTTAAGACCTTCAGAAAAGTCGACATGGTGGTACATGCCTGGGGAGGCTGAGGCAAGAACGCCATGAGTCCAAGATCAGCCTGGGGTACACAGTAAGACCATGTCCGGCAAAACCTGCAACAAAGAAGAACCAAGTAGCAAGTCTCCAAGCAGCCTGGTGCTCACGACAAAGGAAATAGCGGTGCTCCTGAGGTGGGATGGGTCCTGTCTGTTGAGAGGTGCAGAATGAACTTCAGGAACGAGACTCTAGTCATGTTAGTTTCAGGACTAAAAAAAAACCCACCTAATTCTAACACAGTGTTTACAGTGTTTGCTTTAGAATATGTGAAGTATTCAGAACAGGGCAGACAGCAAATGCCATTTTAGTGCTCGCTTCTAGACTTGTTGATGGAGTCTTTAAGAGGGAATTGTATATATGGGGCATTGCTTATTAGCTTTTGGCTAAGATCTGGTGTGAATATATAAAGAGCATGTACTTCAGCCCGGTAAGACTATCACACAAAAGATGGAGAGAGAGAGAGAAAGAGAGAGAGAGAGAGAGAGAGAGAGAGAGAGAGAGAGAGAGAGAGAGAGAGAGAGACTTTGAGTGGCTGGATGCATATGAAGTTCTGAAGCCCAAGACCCAGTAGCTTATATGCCTGTTAACTTATATATATAATTACATGGATACATATAAAATTGGTGTGTTAGTTCAAGATTGCTAAATACAAAACGTAGAGAAGATGTTTATAAAAATTTATAATGAGCGACGAGACATGCAGTTTGGCTAGAAGGCTCGCATAGTGTGCAGTAGGTCCTCGGTGAAGGCTTGCACAGTGTACAGTAGGTCCTCGGTGAAGGCTTGCACAGTGTACAGTAGGTCCTTGGTCTACTCTACCGCACCGTAGAGGGATGCTATCCCCATGTAAAGTAAGTGTATTTGAGTGTAAAAGAACACGTGAAAAAGAAAGGCTATTAATAATTTTAGAGTCAATTATGTGGCAATTAGGGAATTTCAGTGGTTTCATAAAATTTTACTACAGTGAATTAAAATACAGAAACATGCATTGCTATATTGTTCCAAGCTTTAAAAGAGAGTAAAACAAAACTTAGATTAGTGGAAATTATTAGGGAATGATTATTTTGAGGTTGCTTGCTTGCTTGCTTCAATCCAGGTTCCTGGCTGGCCTGGAACTCACAGAGATCTGCCTGCCCCTGCCTCAAGTGATAGGATTAAAGGTGTGTGCTACATACCTAGCAGAAACAGTATTTATAACACAGTTGGAAGAAAGTAATTTTCTATCCACTTTGAGGAATTCAACTGAAAGACACTGGAGGAGCTGAGTAGGCACCTTATGATTTTAATTATCTGGAAATGGGAACAAAATAACCAAGAGCACAGGAGGGGGTGTTGAGGTGGCTCAGCTGGGGAAGGCACTGGCCTTCAAGCCCGAAGACCTGAGCTTGACCCCAGCACTCACATAGTGAAAGGGGAAAATCGGCCATCATTGGTCCTGCACATGCACAAACACAAACAAATATTAAAAACAATTCTCTTTTGTGTTCTGCCTGCATGTATGCCTACATGCCAGAAGAGGGCACCAGGTCTCATTACAGATGGTTGAGAGCCACCATGTGGGTACTGAGAATTGAACTCAGGACCTTGGGATAGAGCTGCCAGTGCGCTTAGCCTCTGAGCCATCTCTCCAGCCCCTAAAAGCAATTCTTAAAGAGCACATGATGTTTAAAAATCAAGATAAGGTCTAGGAGATGACTGACTTGATAGGTTCAGAGCACTTGCCACGTGCTTGTGAGGGCCTGGGTTCTAATCCCACCACCCCAAACCAGGAATAGCTGTTTGCTTCTATAATCCCAGAGCTGGGAGGGGAGTGAGAACAGGACGCTGGGGCTTGTGGGTGTCCAGTCTCACCAAACTACAACCAAAATGGTGAGTGCTTGGTGCAGGGAGAGCCTTCTGTTTCAAGGGACTAAAAGAAGAGTATCTGAAGACTGCCTCTTACCTTCACCACACCACACCACAACACACACACACACACACAAAAGCACACTTACATACATCAAATTGAAACTCAATGCCACCCAAAATAAAACAAACAAACAAACAAATAAACCAAACTTCCAAATATCCTGGTAAAGTCTCCAAACCTCCTAACCAGGCCTCTACCTGCTGTATCCTTTCCTGTAAGCCCATCCTGCAGCCTGGCATGGCGAGGTCCTTCTAGAGATCTTCATAAGACTGGGACAACTCTCATCATGTCACACTCCAAATGACCTTCGCATCCCACGTCAATAAAATCCAAATCTTTACGCTGTTCTGTGTCCCCAGAGCCAGCGACACTCTCCGGGCTGTCTTCGGCAAGCAATATTCGTCCTCAATCCACTTCACAAACCTGGATCCTTTTTTTCTTTTAGATTTTGTAGAAGCTATATGCAAACTCCACGTTTAAATCAGAAAAAGCTATTCAATGTTCTGTATGGCAGTCACCGACACTTGCTATTCAGTACAGTCTCAGAACCCAAGGAGACAAGGCTCTATTATTATCATAGGCATCTTTAGCAAGTTCACTGAATCCCAAGAATTGGGTAAAAGCTCCAGCAGGCAGCAAGACAGTGGCTTAACAGATCTGTCACTGATTTTCTGTCCTGCTGTCCACAAGACAACTTGCTAGCACCCCAATCACACAATCTGCTGATTTTCACTCTAGCGCGTTGCAAGGTGCTATTTCTTTGAGAATGATCCCCTCTTGACAGACTAAAAGACGGTGTTTTGTCTGCTGTCTGTGTCTAGCACCTAGAATCACTGTAGCATATGCTAAGGACTCGTGAGTGCCTTTGTTTTGTTCAGACCCTCAGCTGAGGTCTACCCACACGAGAGAGAAACCAGCTTTAATTAGAAGTGTTGTCTGCAGATTTAAATCTGAATCTCAGCTAAAAACTATCCTTACAGGGACAACCATACTGCTTGAACCATATCGTGGGTACTCCCAAGCCCAGTCAAAGAACACGTGAAATACCCTCAGTGAGCTGCGGGCAGGCAGCTGGAAAGAATGGGTAGCTGTGCAGAATGAGGCCATACGTCAGCTAAGACCTTTTCAGGGGCTGAATGACGCAGTGTTTAGGAACACTTGCTTCTCCTGCAGAGGACCCAAGTTTACATCCCAGCTCCTATGTCAGGTGACTAACACCTGCCTTTAACTCCAGCCCAGGAGATCTGAAACCCTCTTCTGCCCTCTGTGGGAACCCACATATAATATGGCACACAGATACATACATGTAAATGAAAATAAATCTGTAAAAAGTCTTAGTAAGATTATTGGCAAGATGGCAGCCATGAAAGTTTTGATGAACAATACCATTTACAGACACTTGGACGAAGACACTGAGAGTGAGTAGGAGGTGGGGATTCTGATATATGCAAGGGAGCCTCCTGGCAAGCGGGGTGGCAGTGTGGATGTGGACCAGGGTCGGTTGAAGGGAAGAAGATACTCTAATTGCTCCTATTCCTTTTTAAAAATTCTTTTCAATATATTTTAATAATTTACTTAACTTTATTTTATGTGCAATGGTGTGAAGGTATCAGATTCCCTGGAACTAGAGCTACAGACAGTTGTGAACTGCCATGTAGGTACTGGGAATCGAACCTAGGTCCTCTGGAAGCCCCATAATTGTTTCTATTCCTAATGAAACATGAGGCAAGCTTATCTGGTGAGGATGTAGAGGAGGTGGCCCAAGAATATGCCGAGAAAAAGCATGAAGCATGACATCTTGTGAGATCTTGAGATGTGGTCACATGGCGCCTGGCCTGGCCTCAATCTGCTTTATTACTGAGGAAGATCTTGTACCTCTGATCCTATTGCCTCCCCCTTGTCAGTGCTGAATTTATAGATATGTGCTACCATATGCAGCTATGACGATGACTTTGCAGAGCACAGGCCGGAACTGTTAGGCAGGCAGGAGAAATCTATCTTGGATTTATGGTCCTGAATTTGAAAAGGAGTCTGATTCTGCGTTTAGGCATTAAATTCCAGCCATGCTCAGGTGCAGGCCAGGAATAGATAGCTGCTGAAGGCCAACCAGAGCTGTCCTTGACCAGGTAAATACAGTGCGGGGTGGGGGGGGGGAAGAAGTTGGAGGTTGGTAGGAAAGAAATATATATACACACATACACACGCACATATATATTGGGTTTGTTTTTTTGTTTGTTTTGTTTTGATTTTCAAGACAGGGTTTCTCTGTAGCTCTGGAGCCTGTCCCAGAACTAGCTCTTATAGACCAGGCTGGCCTCGAACTCACAGAGATCTGCCTGCCTCTGCTTCCTGAGTGCTGGGATTAAAGGTGTGCGCCACCACCGCCCAACTAGCAATATATTTTTTATAGGCATAGAGATTTTTCATTGGGAAGAAAAATGGGGAAGATATCTATCTATTATTAGGAAGGCATGAGAGGGTGGGCTATTTCCTAAGATGCACGCTCAGTAAAATTCTCAGCCAAAGAGAACGGGGCTTTAAATATCCTCTTACACATGGAACAGCTAATGTGATCTCGTTTGAGGATTTAATATGACCATAATACAGAAAAAAGCTAAGGCAATTATGTTTTAATATAGACACATTTAATATTGGTTGGAAGTTTTAAATGTCACTTTAAAAACCTTTTGTTGTGAATTATAGTTTCACAGAAACTTGCAAAAACAATATAAAGGTTCCATGCAACCAGATTCCCAGCACTGCAGGTCACCAAAGTGTGACTTTAAAAAGCAGGAAGCTGACACTGGGACATGGCACTAGCGTTCCATGGTTCCAAGGCATTTTGTACCATGTAGATACATGTAATCAATGAACTGATACAGAATCCAGGTCCTCACAAAGATCTCAAAAGTCAGTCAGTACACCCCATGGCAATTGGTTGATTAGCGACTGTAATGGCATTTCATTTGTATTTTAATAAATAAAGCTTGCCTGAGGATCAGAAAAGTAAAGCAGCCACACTGGCCAGCCTTACAGACAAAGCAACAATGATGCACACCTTCAATGCCAGTAGCCACACTAGCTTGCCATAGAAACCGGGCGGTAGTGGTGCACGCCTGTCATCCCAGCCCTAGAGAGGATTATGAAACAGGAGGAGACAGCTCTCAGTCACAGTCTCATTTGAGATTCCTGGAGGCAGGAGCGCCATTTCAGACTGAGCCAGTGGCTAGCTGTTTTGCTTTTCTGACCTTCAGGTTGAACTCCAGTTTCTGTCTCTGAGTTTTTATTAATCGTGCTACAAGGGACATAATATCACCTCCAGTTTCCTGAGACAATTACTTTCGTATGCATTTCTTCAGTTGTAACAATGCAAACCAGGATTGCTTTTGTGACTGGCTCACTTCCTTCCTCTTTTATTTTCCAGACTTCAAGGTGTTGTTAGTCAATCAGGAGTTAGAAAGTTGTTACCAGGAAATAATGAACCCGCTCTCCCTGACGGTCAAGATTCTACATCCAAGTATTATTTTATAAAGTAGAGAGGAAGTAGCCGGAAAAGACAAACTTACCTATTCTCCCGTAGTCCATCTATGTGGCATTAAAGCTGAGCAAGGAGAGGGCCTGGAGAAATGGCTCAGTGGTAAAAACAAAACAAAACCAAACAAGCCCTGGCTGCTCTTCCAGAGGACCCAGATTTAATTCCCAGCTCTCACATGGCAGCTGGCGACTGTACCCTCAGTCTCAGTGGATTCGACATCCCCTTCTGGTCGTCGTGGGCACCAGGCACCTACATTGCACACAGACAAAACACTCACACACATAAAAATAAAAATAAAATTTTTAAAAATTTAAAGGAGGAAACTGTCTCAAGGTGAATAGTTTCCTTCTTTGCTTCTACTTTGTGCCAAGATCATCTGAATACCAACAATAATGAATCAGCTTTAGAAGAGGTGACTATGTATGCACATCTGTAAATCTGAGAGCAACTTAACTCTTATTCTTTTGTGGTGTTAGGGACAGAATCCAGACACGTGAGCTCTTTCTTCATCTCTCTTCTTAGTTTTTGGAGACAAAAGTCTCACCAAGTTGCACAGGCTGCCCTTGAGCTGATTCTTTACAGGCAGGCTTTGAACTTGGCGCCCTTTTGCGTGGTCTCTCAAGCAGCACAGATAACATCCTTGCACTGACACGTAAGGGCTTCAGACCTTGCTCTAACTCTTGTTTCTGCTTTTTGAGACCCAGTCTCACTCTGTAGGTCAGATGGGCCTAGAATTCATAACAATCCTCCCTCAGTATCCTTAACTTTTGAGAACAATGCTTAGACTAGATACTGTTAAGCTGATGAGAAAGGCAAATTCTGTATTGGAGCTGGGAATTGATTTCTCATAGGGATATGGCTTAGCAGTCTGCACCACATAGAATTCCAAGCACAGCTAAATTGAAGTTAGCAAATTTCAAGTGACAGGAAGCACGGCTGACTGCTATAAACAATACAGGGATGAGAATGAATGTTACTGTGCTGATGTAAGCACTGGGGAAATTAATATGAACATCCTAACTTAAAGCACTCTAGATATGCAGTATCTGTGGATACAAGGATTAATATATATATATACGTCTGTGGCCTAGCTATGTCCCCGAGGGAGACAATGCAGAGAGATACATGGATACCCAACTAGTGCAAATGCTGAGTGTATCTCATGCCCAGATCTTGGTTTGTTTATTATCTATCTATCTATCTATCTATCTATCTATCTATCTATCTATCTATCTATCTTCATCATCATCATCATCTATCCACCCACCCACCCACCCACTCATCCATCCATCCATCCATCTATCTATCTATTTATCTATCTATCTATCTATTTCGGTTTTTTGAGACTGGGTTTCTCTGTGTAACAGTATTGGCTGTTCTGGAACTCACTTTATAGACCAGGCTGGCCTCCAACTCACTGAGATTCACCTGCCTCTGCCTCTCAAGTGCTGGGATTAAAGGTGTGCACCACCACTGCCTGTCTAAAAATTATTTTTTTTATTCTATGCACTTTGGTATTTTGCCATGGAATCAGGTTCCCTGGAGCTAGAGCTACAGACAACTGTGAGCTGCCATGTGGGAGCCGGGAATTGAACCAAGGTCCTCTGTGAGAACAGTTAGTGCTCTTAACTGCTTAGCCATCTCTCTGACCCAGATCTTGATTCTTTTTTTTTTTTTTTTTTTTTTTTTTTGGTTTTCCGAGACAGGGTTTCCCTGTAGTTTCTAGAGCCTGTCCTGGAGCTAGCTCTTGTAGACCAGGCTGGCCTCGAACTCAGAGATCCGCCTGCCTCTGCCTCCCGAGTGCTGGGAATAAAGGCGTGCGCCACCACCGCCTGGCCAAGATCTTGATTCTTAAAACCATTTTTTTAAAGGGCAAGGACCATGGTTTCCTGAGGGTGGGGTGATGGGCAGGAAGAGTACATGATAAGCCTGGAAGAACTATGAAATGTGTGCTGAACCCCAAAAACAAACCCAAGAAGGTCAAAGGGTTAAAGGCATGTCATAAACACCAAGGAATAAACTTTGAAGAATTCGGGCCAAAGTTGGAACACACACACACACACAGCCACACACACAGCCACATACACACACACACACACACACACACACACACACCTCTAGGAGTCCATCCTCATAGAAACTGAATAACAGATCTTCCCTAGGCGGATGGGAGCAGAAAGCTAAAGTGTCTGCCACCTGGGAGCTGGCTAACAAACTTCAGCCAACCAGTGGTACTTGAGTTTCTTCTGAAGCGTAGGTGTGAAAAGAGTCCCCGCCCCATCATGAAAGCTAAGAGCTGGGGCTGGAGAGAGAGCTTAGTGGTCAAGAGCACCGCTGCTGTTGCAGAGGACCTGGGTTTGGTTCCTGGCACCCACACGGCAACTCATAATGGTCTGTTACTCAAGTTCCAGGAATCCAGTGCCTTCTCCTGACCTCTGTGGACGCCCAGTAGGCATTTTTAACCTTCCAATGACAGCGTCCCCATTTTAGGGTTCTTCTCTGAGCTCAGAATTTGATATTGTGACTTTGCTTAAATACACATCATTAGCACCCAGCACTAAAGTTGCAACTCTGTTTAATGGTTCTTCAGTGTAAGAGATTAACTGTCTTTTGTGTGGCATACTATATCCTTCAGACCTGGGTCTTTTCTTTTCTGCTCCATCCTACTGTGAGAGTTTGTTTCTTACCCTCTGCCGTGGTTTGAAAGAAAACAGCCCTGGAAGGGAGTGGCACTATTAGGAGGTGTAGCCTCGTGTGTGATACATAGTTCACTTCTTGTTGCCTGCATACCAAGATGTAGCCAGCACCATGTCTGCCTACACCACCATGCTCCCTGCCATGATGATAATGCACTGAACTTCTGAAACTGTAAACCACCACCTCAATGAAACGTTTCCTTTATAAGAGTTGCCGTGGTCATGGTGTCTCTTCACAGCAATGGAAACCCTAACTAAGACACCCTCTTTTGACAATAACCATATTAGAATGAAGAAACCTCTTACTAAGTATCTGCCCAGGTTATATTCACAATTTGTGATTCGACATTAATAAAATATGAGTTTGGTTCAATGTCCATCAGTTTGTTTATATTCAACTTCTTTTTGTGAAAAGATCTAGCCTTGGCTGGCCTTTTACTTGCCATGTAGACCAGGTTAACTTCAAACTCACAGAGGTCTGCATGCCTGTGACTCCGGAGCGCTGGGATGAAATGTGTGCACCACCACACCCGGCCCTATATTCAACTTTTAAAGTGTTTACCTCCTTTGTCCTGGTTAGTTTTACTTGCAACTTGATACTGCCTGCAGATATCCGAGATGAAAGCCCTGATTGAGGCTTGCCTAGATAAGATTGACCTATGGATGTATCTGGAAGGGGGGTGCGCTGATTATTAATTGCGCTCCTAGCTCACTATGAGCCCAGCACCCCTGGGCAGGTGGCTCTTGACTGTGTAAGAAAACCAGCAAAGCACGAGCCGTGTGATCAAGGCATCAAGTATGTTTCTTCTCAAAGAAGCTGCTTCAGATTCCTGCCCTGTTTGAGTTCCTGCACTGGCTTCCTTCACTGATCATTTGTGACCTGGAATTCTTAGGCAAATAAAATAAATCCCTTTCCTTGACTATGTAGCTTTTGGTCGCGAAGTTTGTTTTTTTTTTTATTTTTATTTTTTTAAAGCAACCGAGAGGAAACTGGAACACCCTTCCTTGGGGTCTTTCATGCGTTTTTGACTTACTGCTCCACTTTTGTTTACAAGTGATGTATGAATACATAGTGTTTTTTATTTCCTCCTCTTCTTAGGCGCTGACTCCAAGACTAGGAAAAACGAAGTGTTCGATACAATAAATACTTCCTTTACAACATCCGTACAGTCCTAATCTCATCCAGTGCTCAGAGTGCTAAAATGACCTTCATAGCAAATGACCACCTGAGACTCGCAGTGGTTCTCGACCTCCCAAATGCCGCAACCCTTCAGTACGGTTAGTTCCTGTTGTGGTGACCCCAACCACAAAATTATGTTCATTGCTACTTCATAACTGTAACTCTTGCTACTGTTATGAATTGTAATGTAAATATTTTTAGATATAGAGGTTTGCCAAAGGAGTCGTGACCCACAGGTTGAGAACCGCTGCTTTAGAGTAAACCCTTCAGGATTTGTGTGGGCAGAGGCCATTTGGCTTAAATGCTTTATAACTTTCCCCTAAAGGAAATAGATTTCAGCCAGTCCTCAAATGTACAAGATGACTAGGCAGTTTACTCTCTCCGGGGTGCATTCAAAAGAAGAAAAGCCAAGGACACATGCATACATTTGAATTTTCTACCTTTAGACAAAATCAGTGTTCTCTTATTAACATAATGTGGTCTATCTGGAAAAGTCTAGTGTGTCCCTGAGAGGAAAACTTATCTTCTACCCACTAAGTTTACAACCTGGCTTCATGGGTGGTTTTCTAAAGCTTAACTGATCCATAAGAAAATGGCATATTGCATATACACACGCTCATTCTATGAGGAACCCTTTCAAAAGCCAGGTCAAGAGCGGTGCATGCGTGTGTGCGTGCGTGCATGTGTGTGTGTGCATGTGTGTGGTGTAAGGCTTCAGAGGGAAGGTCTGATGAGGTCTATTTATGCAACTCAATCCCTTGGGATGCCTTAGCTCTCGGTCTCCTGGCTTCCCGGAGGCTCCCTTGCAGGGGGCTGTGACAGCTGAATCCAAGAAAGGTCTGCCCAACTCATCAAAGGTCAGGGTAGATGAGGCTTTTCCCTGCAGCTGCTGTTTGCTCAGATGTTCCGACTCGCTAGTTTTTAGGTCATCCTGATGGGCTGTCAGGCCCTGCCCTGGCCCACTGGCAAATTGACATGAGGTTTCCCTTGCAAACAGCCAGCTCGATTGCTGCAGACAAGACTCAGGTGAGAGGTCGGGAGTTACAGCCCCATGGAGGGCAGGAACACAGATTAGAACGAGGTTGAAAAGGCTCACAAGATCAAAAGGAACCGCACAGCCCCATGTTCCACTAAAGCGAGCTTTCACTCCTGGAAGCAGGTCAGTCCAATTAAATGACGGCACAGCCTTTATTTGATGTGGGGTATTGACCTGTTCATTTCTACACTGTAGATCAGATGTGACTTCTTATTTACAGAGGGGCAGTGCTGTGTGCCAACAGCTGCATAAGCATTGCCAGCTGTCTGCTCAGTGTGTCCAGGACACAGTTTGGGGATACAGGAGCGGCACTTCATAGTCTCAGGCAGTGCTGGCCCAGGGAAATATTCAGATCTGCTTTTTCTAGATAGTAAGTTTTCGAACGTGGAAAATGGGTCCACATGGCTCAATGATTTTATGGTATGTGGGTAGACTGTCTATGAGTTGTTGGCTGCATCTAAAGGGCGCTTCATGAAGGACCTCGGGTTTGCAATCTGCCACACAGCTGAAGTGGGGTATGCCTTTGCAGTCATTTCTGGGGCATCCCCTGACAAGACTGCAATGCCCGTGGGTCAGTGAAGGGTGCGGATGAAGCACTCTAGAGTACTGCACATCAGCGGCTGTGTATCCAGAGGAAGCCTATGGATTGTGATTCGGTAGCGCTTACCTCGGACTGGACAGGGAGCGCGCGCACCACCAGGGGCTCTATGCAGAAGAGGCACACTAAAGGAGACGTGGAGCATGCAGACTCATCCACAGGCCAGCTACCAGCTACTCACACTACTTTAGAATTCAGTATCTGACTTCTGGGAAGACCCAGGAGCATGGTGTGCCATGTTTCTTAGAAGCACAGTGTTCCAGATAGGCTGGCCGCCAGGTGATGCCTGAATTTTCCCCTACAGGGGTAGTCGCTAGGGAGGTGACAGCTAAGTTCACATTATCTTGATGATCTGAGATCTTTATATAACTTTTTATACATAAATTACAGAGACCAGGGCCATTTTCTGACAAGGTCGGAATGGTGCCTGTGAGACACACGGTTGAAATCTGGTCCCCTGTGACTTCTACTGGTTATGCTGGACTTTACATAGCTCTATTTTCCATGTGCCTCTGGTAGGTTTTCAGACCAAAAACAGGCAACATACAGGGTAAAGCTGGCTGTCCTGGTTTGCTGCTACTGTGAAAAAAAAAAAAAAAAAAAAAAAACCATGACCGAGAGCAGTTTGGGGAGAAAGGGCTTATTTGGCTTACGTACCCTATCATAGTTCATCACCGAGGGAAGCATGAACTAGAGAAGGGCAGGAATCTGGAGAGGACAGAAAGGAAGCAGAGACCATGGTGGAATACTGATTACTGACTTGCTTCCCATGGCTCAATCAGCTTGATGCTGTTATTATTATTGTTGTTACTATTATTATTATTTTATATTTAAATTCTTTTTATTGAGCTATATATTTTTCTACACTCCCCTCCTTTCCTTTCCTTTCCTTTCCTTTCCCTTTCTACCCTCTCCCATGATCCCCATGCTCCCAATTTACTCAGAAGATCTTGTCCTTTTCTACTTCCCATGTAGATTAGATCCATGTATGTCTCTCTTAGGTTCCTCTTTGTTGTCTAGAGTCTCTGGGATTGCGAATTGTAGGCTGGTTTTTCTTTGCTTTATGTCTAAAAGCACTTATGAGTGAGTACGTATTATTTTTGTCTTTCTGGGTCTGGGTTAACTAACTCAATATGTGCTTTCTAGATTCATCCATTTGCCTGTAAATTTCAAGATGGCATTACTTTTTTTCTGCTGTGTAATACTCCATTGTGTAAATGTCCCACATTTTCATTATTAAGTACAATTGTAGTGATTTGACTGAGAATGGGCCCTATAGGCTCAAATGTTTGGATGCTTGATCCAAAGTTGGTGGAGCAGTTTGAGAAGGATTAGGAGCTATGGCCTTGTTGGAGGTGTCACTGGGAGTGGGCTTTGAGGTTTCAAAAGCCCATGCCATTCCCAGTTAGTGTTCCCCTCCTGCCTCTCTAACTTGAAGACCAGGATGTAAGCTCTTAGCTACTGCTTCAGCACCATGCCTGCCTGCCTACTGCCATGCTCCCTGATTTGATAGTTGTGAGCTAACCTCTGAAACCATAAGCAACTCCAAAAACTCATTATAACTAAGTTGCTTTGGTTATGGTGTTTCTTCACAGCAATAAAAAAGTAACTAAAACAACCAAGGGCCACCTGCCTAGGAATAGCACCACCCACTATGGGATGGGCCCTCCCACATGGATCATTATCAAGAAAATGCCTCATAGACTCATCCATGGGCAATCTGATGGAGGTATTTTTCTCATTTGAGGTTGACATCCCTTTTCCCAGATGTCAAGTTGTCAAAAAACTAACACTTGCATTTCAGAGTGACAGCTTGTGGTAGTTTGAAAAAAAAAATGGTACCCATAGTGAGTGAAACTATTAGGAGGTATGACTTTGTTGCAGGAAGTATCTCACTGTGGGGGTGGACTTTGAGGCCTCCTATGCTCAAGCCACACACAGAGTGGTACTCAGTTCACTTCCTGTTGCTTGTGGATCAAAATTTAGAATTCTCAGCTCCTTCTCCAGCACCATGTCTGCCTACATGCCACCCACCATGAAGATACTGAATGGACTAGACCTCTGAACTGTAAGCTAGCCCCAATTAAATGTTTTTCTTAATAACAATTGCCTTGGTCATGGTGTCTCTTCACAGCAATAAAAACCCTAAGACATAGCTCTAGAAAAAGGTGTCAAAGAAATGTCACGGTTAGGGAAGGGAGTTCCTTTAAATACTTCTTGGTCTGAGATAAAGATAATTTCAAGGTGTAGTTTACTACTGGGGTCTGAGAGAAGGGCTCCAGAACGTTTTAGTTAGAGGTAAACCACAGGGTGTACCTTCTGATTACCGTATAATGACCTGATCTACTTGGCCACTCTGAGTCCAGAGATTTCATTTTGATGGCAGTGTAGGTGGTTAGCAGTACCTTGTAGGAGTCCTACCTGGTATGTGACAACGTGTGTCCTTCCAAACAGAGATGGATACTTGAGCATTTGGATGAAGCAGACGGCAGGGACAGTCAGTGAAGACCATACATTGGCGACATACTCCAAGAATAACAACTCTTTATGCCTTTTTCTGCACTGGGAGCCAAACTCAGGGCTAGCTTACACAGTAGTAGTAGGCGACTACTCTGACTCTGAGCCACATCCTCAGCACAATCCCTGCATATAACAAGCTATTGTATGGAACTGCTTGCTCATGCTCCCATATGTGACCCAGGATAGTCTCGAACTCACTACGTAACCGAGGTCAGTCTCAGATTGGCAGCAATCTCCTGTCTGAGTTTCCTCAGTGCTGGAATCACAAGCATGTGCTAGCACTCTTGGCTTCCAAACTTACTTTAAAAGGTTATACTCTGCTAGGTGTGGTGGTATATGCCTATAATCCCAGCACTGGAGAGATGAACGCAAAAAGATTAGAAGTTCAAGGCCAGCCCGGGCTACATAAAACCCTGACTGAGAAGCAAATGGCAAACAAAAAACAAAGATCATGGGAAAAAGTCTAGATTTTTTTTGAGGGGGTGGGGCACATTTGAGACAGTATTCATCTGTATAGCCCTGGCTATCCTGGAACTCACTCTGCAGACCAGGCTGGCCTCAGATTCACAGAGACCTGCCTGTCCATGCTTCCTGAGTGCTGGGATTAAAAGCATGTGCCACCATCACTGCATGGCTAGACTTTTTTATAGTATACTATATTTGTTTCCCATGGAGGTTTTTTTTTTTAAGTTTCTCTTGTCCCAAAGATTAAGAAAAGTAGAGGAATGTAAGTTTAATGGCCAGATTCATTGAGGGCAAACTGAGTTCCTAGATGAAAAGGCTGCTAAATTTGGTATATGGAGAGTGGAGGTCAGAACTGGAAACGGAAAATGCCAGTTTCAGTGTTTTCAAAGAGACCAATGCACCAAGAAAGCTTCCATGGGGGTAGCTGGAAGGGCTAAGACTGGGGATCCACTGGCTATAAATTCATGTAATCTTTTGTTCTTGGAGAAAGGATGAAAAATTAACTCAAGGCAGTTTGGGGGTTTTACTACCGTGAGCTATTTTACCCCCTACTTGGGAAGAGCTATTCGTACCCACTGTCTCAGTTAGCCAGTGCTATGTGATTCTGGTAGTTGGGCAGGGTAAGCGTGAATTCATCGCTTGTGCTAAGACTTCAAAAAAACTTTACAAGGATGAAAGTTCCTTCTGGTAATGCTGTGACTTCTTTCGAAGACTCTTGCAATGGTCTTACTGGTTTCTGTGTCAGTCTTAAAAGGCACAGGAAGGGATGATTTGGGGTGTGCCTCTGCCTCCCAAATGCTGGGGTGAAAGGCATGCACCACAGCTGCCCTGCTGGGGGTGTTTTACTTTTGTTTGTTTTAAAGCGAATGTCAGCCCCGGCAGCTGCAGCAGACGTGTTCGGGAATCCTCAAGCTGTCTCGGTGTCCACGCTGTCCACGTGCTCGTGGCCTGGGCCATTCCATTAACTCCAGGTCAGGCAGCTGCTTGGAGCCTGCTGTGGGTTTGGGTATCAACCCTGACAGATCGGCCCTGCGGAAGTGCTGTCGTCAGGGTGACGGAAGATGCTACCCCACCGTTCTGGCCGCCGGGAGTTTAGGGCGAGCAAAGCTCGAGGGAACATGGGGCGACCGCCCTGATGTCTTAGGTGTGGGACATTCGCTGCCAAGCCTGTGCGTCCGACTAAAGCTAAGACCGGAGCCAAACCGGGACCCGAAACCTATCAGCGCGTGTGAGGGCGGAACCGTAGACAGCCAATCCAAAGTAGAGTGCAGAGAGAAACCAGCCAATCCCAGCGAAGACTCGGGGCGGGGCCTGTGCTTGTTGTAGGCAGTTCCCGGGCCTGACCATTGGCTGCTGAAGATGATCAGCCCGCCTCTCCCTTTCCGGCCTTGGGTGTGGAGGGAAAAGTCTGGATGCCGGATTTCCAAACCGGATTCATCAGGCTTCCCCCAGGCGTTCGTGCTCGTAGTTCCGGCGCTCTCGATTGGGTCTTCACGATTCTTCTGTCCGCACCTCTGTGCGCAGGGTCCCGGCTTTGAGTCGCGGCCTCCTGGCTTCCGGAGCAGCTTTTTTAAGCCACGAAGCTCTGGGCTCCATCCCCAACATCATATAAACTAGTAGTAGTGGTGCAAGCCTGTAATCCCAGCATTCAGTGGGAGGAGGCAGGGGAGAGCCTGAGTTCAAAGTTTTGACTACCTAGCTAGTTGAGGTCAGTCAGTATACATAAGCCAGGCAAGACAGAAGTGGGCGGGGGGAAGGAAGGGAGGGAGAGAGGAAGAGTCAGTAAATGATTAGGAACCAGTTTTGGAGACAGGATCCTCAGGGCAAACTGGCAGGCTGGACTAGCTGAATCAGTGAGCTCTGGATTCATTGTCTTTTTGTTTGTAAGACTAGCTTTAATAGCTGAGCCATCTCCGCATGTGCCAACCTCCCTTCCCGCATCTCAATGTAGAAAGTAGAGCATTATCAAAGAAGATATCCAATATCAGCCTCTGGCTTCTGTACATACATGTGCATAGGTGAGCCCACACACATGTGAACATGAACACACACACCATACATTACAAGCCAAAAAAAAAAAAAAAAAAAAAAAGGAATCAGGCCAGAGATGAGAAGCATGTGATTATGAAATAAAATCAATTCTCTTTCTGTAGAAGAGACGGCATTGTGTTGGGATGTCAGTCCATTACACAAGCAGAGGGCGTGTGGGGAACACCGCGAATCAGCCCGAGAGTAAACAGTGAAACTGAAGTCAAACACATTGACCCCGGACTGTGGAACTGCTAGCTTAGCAGACAGACATGAATACAAGAACCATTTGAAGCATGTAAAACTGTCACCTAAGAGGTGTTCCGGGGGCGTGGAGAGATGATTCAGTGGTTAAGAGCACTGGGTTTTTCTTTCAGAGAACCTGGCTCCTTTCCCAGCACCCACCTGGCGGCTCACAACCATCAGTGACTCTAGTTTTAGGATCTGACGCCCTCTCCTGGCCTCCTTGGGCACCAGGTACTCATGTAGTGCACAACCATACATGCAGGCTGCAGGCAAAACACTCATACACATAAAATAGATTTTAGCCGGGCGGTGGTGGCGCACTCCTTTAATCCCAGCACTCGGGAGGCAGAGGCAGGCGGATCTCTGAGTTCGAGGCCAGCCTGGTCTACAAGATCTAGTTCCAGGACAGGCTCTAGAAACTACAGGGAAACCCTGTCTTGAAAAACCAAAAAAAAAAAAAAAAAAAAAAAAAAAAAAAAAAAAAAAAAAGATATATTTTAAGAGGTATCATGACGAGGGGCAGTGGCACTCCATGAGGCTGAGGAAGGGATAACGAGGTGGAAAACGGAAGATGCGCCTGTGAGGCAAAGGACAAGCGCCTGGGAGTCTCATTTCCAGAAGAGGGAAGAGCAACACAGAGCGTGCTCCAGGAGGGAGCTCCGTGCATTCTCGGGAACTTCCGCACAAACAGCCAGTGGCTAAGGTAGCAGGTATGATGTGGTGTGAGGATATCAGCAAGGCTGCAGGGATAGGTGCCGGTGCTGCTGGAGATGCTGGGGCTGCCAGGCCGTACCCCTTGTGGCTGAGCATATTTATAAATCTTCAGAAACAAAGCTGGGTGAGGCAGAACACCTCTACATGTAATCCCGTCACTTGAGAGACCGCCGCAGTAGGACAGATGCAAGTTCAGGCCAGCCTGGGCTACGAGGAGTTCCTGGCCAGCCAGGGCTACATACTGAGGCTCTGCTTCAAACAAAACAACAGTATGCCCTCAAATGATGTTCAATAATAGCATAGGGCATAAATGCAGGTCAATAGAACATTGGCATTTACATAACCAGCGTATGTTCGGGCAAACATGTTAGATTATAGCAGCCGATCTTTAGTGCAGATTTATTGTACTCTCTTCAGCTGCACTCTGCAGATCACCTGGACCTGGGCCTGCTGTCAAATGCCAGTCATCCTAACCCTTAAAAGACTAACTTGGGAGAATGGAGAGTTTCAAGCCACTCTGGGCTCCTTGATGAAAATTTGTCTCAATCAACAATGAAAATAAATCAGGTGCAGTGCACGCACTATAATCCCAACACCTGATAGATGGAATCGGGGGCTGGAATTCAAAGTCATCTCCTACCACAAAGTGAGTTTGAAGTGCTACAAGAGGACTTGTCTCAAAACAAAAGCAAAACCCAATGTTGGTCCCATTTATCCCACTTATTACTCTTCCTAGCAGGGTCATTGACCTTATTTTAGCTGAGGACCCGTGTATTGTTAATATTTTGGGAAAGCTATTTGACTACCTGGTTTAGTAGGTGACATGAACACATTAGGGATTCCAAACACAAACATCAGTGAAGCAGCTGGCCACTCTGGCTCCAAACTTACACTGGCTCACTTATGCCCACAAACATGAACTTAGGGGCTCTGCAGTGACGAGAAGGTGGACACGAGGTAGAAGGCAGAGGGCATGGAAAATTCTGTTCTTTTATCATCTGCATTGGTATATACTATTACTTTCCTGTGGATGCAATCAAACGCCGTGACCCATTGAGAGATATTTGATTACACTGCATAAAGATATGTCATTGTGATTGGTTTTATGAAAAGCTAAGTGGCTGATAGCTAGGCACGAGGTATAGGTGAGACTTCTGGACCAAGAGAGTTCTGGGAAGAAGAAAGGGGGAGTCGCCAACTGGACACAGAGGAAGCAGGACGTGTAGGGGGAGCACGTAGATGAATAGAAATGGGTTAATTTAAGCTATAAGAGCTAGTTAGAAATAACCTTAAGCTAAGGCTGAGCTTTTGTAATTAGTAAGAAGTCTCTGTGCTGTTATTTGAGCTCTTGCTGGCAGGACGAGAAAGACTCTTGTTACAATGACCAAAAGAACTTATAGAAAAAGGAATTTATCTGGGACTTATAGACCCAAAAGGTTAGAGTCCATGATGACAAAGTGGAGGTAGCAGGCATGGTGGCTGGAATAGAAGCTGAGAGCCACATCTTGGACTATAAGCAGCAAGCAGAGAGAGGGCATTCAGAATAGCTGAGTCCTTTGAAACCTCGAAGCTTGTCCCTCAGTGACACACACACCTCCTCCATCAAGGACGCACCTCCTAAGCCTACCCAAACGGCCATCAGCTGGGAACCAAGTATTCAAATGCCTAAAACGCATGTGTGTGTGTGTGTGATCTCATTCAAATCACCACGTCTTTGAAGGTGCTTTTCCTAAAGGTGATTATAGATAGAAACTAGACTCCCCTAAAATCCAGAATTCTATAGTGTAGACATGTTGGAAGTTGTCTGTTGACCACATGGACTTAAGTCACACAGCTTTCTCTCTTAGAGTGTTTAATTATGTTGGATTTAAATCTTATTTATGTTTTTGAAGATTTTCCTTAAAATTATACAGACTATCCATTATGCTTAGTGCCCAATGTACTCAATGATATTATAAATACTGCTTGCCTGGTCAATTAGACTAATTAGCATCAGATAACGGTTTGATTTGAAATAAGCCATTTTTTTATTGTTTTGAGAAGGGGGTCTCATATCTAGGTAGACCTGGAGCTTTCTGCGTGTCTGAGGATGGCCTTGAACTCCTGATCTTCCTTTCTCCACCAAGTGCTGGGATCAGAGGCATGCATCACCATACCTGGCCAAACTGATTCATTCTAGTCAAGAAGATTGAGTGACAGGAGAGATCTGATTCCCCTCTAACATGATTTAATGAGGATGCTTGAATCAAGAGCTGTTCTACATCAAACAAGGAACACAAATCCCCTGGGGTTCTATTTCTGGCTCTACCGCAGATTTTGCTATTCTACCCAGAGCAAGATAGGACTTGTTAGTTCTTTTCTATCTGCAAAACGTAGGCAAATGCTTTTTGACTTTTTCATGGAGAAGCAGGATAAATGAGCTCCATGAATGACCTTGACCTATTTTGTAACTGCAAATGCATCTTTATTGATGTAATTTCATGAGAAATGAAATTCATCTCATGAGGGCGGGGCTGACAAGTTAATACAAAGCGAAATCTTTAAAATCTAGGCCAGCTGCTCTTTAAAATTCCACTTTCCCAATCTGAATAAGAAGAAGATAAATATATCTTTCAAGTAATGAAACTGAGAGGGAACTAAAAGGATGCCTTCTAACTCGGGTCAGCTTGTTTGGGGAACAAATTCTATTTTCAGTAAGACACGTAAGAGCATCTGAAATATGTTATTAAGTCTTAAGTCAAATGAGGCTGCCTTGTTGAAAAAAAGTAATGTCAAAGTGAATTTTTGTGTCTGTGGAGATGTACACAGGAGTTTAGGAAGTTAGTCTCTAATCCTAGCACTTGGGAGGCAGAGGCAGGCAGATCTCTGTGAGTTCGAGGCCAGCCTGGTCTACAGAGCGAATGCCAGGCCAGACAGACTATATAGAGAGACCCTGTATCAGAAACAAAGCAAACTAGTTGAGAAGTCTGTGGTAATGTGTTTTAGGATGGCTGGACTCCTCTGAGATCTATCAGTCTCAGTCCTGAAGTGGGTAGTGATGACTACAATCTCAGTTCTTAGAGGCTGTGGCAGGAGGAACACCATGAGTTCTGACCTAGTCTGAGCTTTAGAGTGGTTTCCAGTCTAGCCTGGGCTATGGAGTGAGATTGCCTCAGCAAAACAACCACAGCAGCAAAATGGCCACCTCCCTTGAAAAGACCATATCCATCCTCGGGTATGTCTCATTATTTCCTGGATTACCTCCTCCCCCACCCCAGGCTCTTTGTTGTTGTTGAGTGTGTGTGTGTGTGTGTGTGTGTGTGTGTGTGTGTGTGTGTATTTGTCTCTCGTTAGGGTCTCTTTACAGAGCTCTGGTTGTCCTATAACTCACTATGTAAACTAGGTTGGCCTGGAATCCAGAGATCTGCCTGCCTCTGCTTCCCAATGCTGGGATTAAAGGCGTGTGCCACCACACCTTCTTCTTCTTAAATTTGCTTAAATATGTCTTTTAATGAACATCAACTCTGAAAAATAAAACTACCTTAATTCCAATGCTGAGGTTCTAGGTAGAGGAAGTGAGAACTGTTTTTTTTTTTTTTATTTTTTATTTTTTTGTTTTTCGAGACAGGGTTTCTCTGTAGTTTTGGAGCCTGTCCTGGAACTCTTGTAGACTGGGCTGGCCTCAAACTCAGAGATCTGCCTGCCTCTGCTTCCCGAGGGCTGGGATTAAAGACGTGCACCACCACCACCTGGCTCATGAGAATTG
Source organism: Arvicola amphibius (assembly GCF_903992535.2). Classification (NCBI taxonomy): domain Eukaryota; kingdom Metazoa; phylum Chordata; class Mammalia; order Rodentia; family Cricetidae; genus Arvicola; species Arvicola amphibius. The sequence goes on along the minus strand of NC_052047.1, from coordinate 29,263,640 downwards.
CTCTTAAAATGAGTCATTTTTCAGGGCCTCCAGCTGTTAGAAGGTCTTTTTTATCAGTTGTACTCTGTTTTCCATGGGTTATAACAAATGCCTAAGACTAGGGAGTTTATACAGAAAGAGACTCGATTGGCTCTTGGTTCTGGAGTCTAGACAGGCACCCAGGAAGAGACTCGATTGGCTCTTGGTTCTGGAGTCTAGACAGGCACCCAGGTTTGCCCAGCTTCTGGTGAGAGCACCACACTGCTTCCTTTGTGGTGGAGAGAAATGGGTGCGGGTACAAGTGCAGGGAAAGCGACTATAGCTTGAGGGAAGGCGGTGTATGCTGGGAGGACATCAACATTTCTGGAACGCCTGCTGTGCTTTGGAGATAGCTAACCCAGTCTCTCTCTTTAAAGCTTTTACTACTTTTACCTGTGTGTTATGTGTGTCTGTGTAATGGCATGCCACACGTTTGTTCCCCCAGAGGTCAGAAGAGGGCATCATGTCCCTGACATGAGCAGAGCTTGCCTCACCCCTGAGCCTTCTCTCCAAACTCCAAAGGTCTTCCTACTCCCCACATCCATTTGCCTCTGCCTTCAGGATGCTGTGATTAGAGGCGTGTACCATCACAGCCAGCTCTAAGTCAGCCTTCTTTAGATAGAGACTTTAATCTTTATCTAAAACATGAGTGTTGCCCCTGACCAGACCACCCAAAGAATACCATCAATGGAGAGTCCATTTTCCACAAGAGTATGGCAGAGTTCAAGCAGAATCATTCTGAGTGACTGACAGGACATCTTGGCAAGGCGAGCTTCACCCTATGTCACCTGTGTGATACACATAGTAAGTTTACTTGTGTTTTGAAAGAGAGTTTAGGTCAGAATCAAAAGGGGTGACATCAAGTACTTTTAAAGTATTGAACTGCAGGGCTGGAGAGACAGGGTTTCTCTGTAGTTTTGGAGCCTGTCCTGGAACTAGCTCTTGTAGACCGGGCTGGCCTCAAACTCACAGAGATCCGCCTGCCTCTGCTTCCCGAGGGCTGGGATTAAAGGCGTGCGCCACCACCACTTGGTGCCGTGGCTAAGAGCGCTTGTTGCTCTTCCAGAGGATGAGGGTTCTGTTCCCAGGTGGGTCTAAACTACCCACAACTCTGGTTCCAGGGGGTCCAGCCATGTACATGATGCACATGCATAGAAGCAGGCAAAACACTCATACACACACAGCAAAATAAATAAATCTAAAGAAATATTAAGAATTTGAGATGGTAAGTGGGTAGTGCCACTTTCCCCAATTCTGTGGATTTCAAGAGGGATTCCTGGTGGGTAACGAGTCTGCTTCTGCACTTGTCCAGCTTCTTCCTGGGGAAGGAGGAGAGCTTCACACAGGAGTCTGAAGAAGGAACAGAGCAGGGGGCAGCAGCCTCTTTCCTGTTTCTGAGACTGCTAACCTGTGAGAGTTAGTGTGAACTGTTCTCTGCAGCAGAGAGAGCATGTTCATGTACCTGCTTGATGCCCTGGCCACGGTGTTGTTAGCATTCACTATTTGGACCCTGGGATGAGGTTTATAAGAAATGAAGATGGGGGCTCTGGAGATGGCACAATAGTTAACTGGACTCATTGCTCTTACAGAGGGCCTGGTTTGTTTCCCAGCACCCATGTGGTGGCTCACAACTGCCCATGATTCCAGTTCCAGGGATCTCATGCCTTCTGCTTACCTTCAAGAGCACCAAGAATGCATGTGGTGCCCATACAGCACACATATGCAGGCAAAACATGCACACACATACTAGACATTTTTAAAAAGAATGAAGGTGATATCTAATCACACAGTTCCTCAAATTAACACACTTTTGTTTACTAACACAGAAGGGAAATTACCCTTTTTTGTCTGCTAGAATTTAGATGACATTATGTTGGACCCTGAAGTCCAACTACCAGGAGGAGTCGCCCTAAGAGACCATCTCTCACATCACAGTTGGTGTAAAAGCATGAGGATTTTTATTAATTCTGTCATGACAGGGTCTTTCAGCATTCGAGAAGCCAGGAAGACCTCGAATGGCTGGTACAGGCTACTTTTAAAACAAAAAGCCACAGAAACAAGGGGAGAATCTGGGGTTGTTCTTTAACTATTATGATTGGCTTATTAAAGGGCTATTACCAATAACTGGCTGGAGAGCAATTGCCAGATCAGGTGAGGTAAGAGGGAACATATGAGGGTTACTTTGACCCTTTTCCAGGGACTGAGTCAAAACACCAGGAACTGAGTCAATACCTAAGTGTTATCTTGCCCCTATTCTAATAACTGAGTTCTATTTGGAGAACATTCGCAAGGACACAGGGAGATGGAAAATCCCCAACATTCCAGTACATGCATGTGTAGTTGTTAGATCCTTGGTTCCCAAGGGAGGGGGGAGCATTACTGCTAGAGGCCTCAGAGTTGTGAGAAATGGCTTTAGAGTTATCCTAGAGTTTTACAAATAGAAAAACAAATATCTGTCTTTTGCCCTTGCTTATGCCCTCTATTATTATTATTATTATTATTATTATTATTATTATTATTATTATTATTAATTTTTGAGACAGGTTTTCTCTGTGTAGCCCTGGCTGTGCTGGAATTCTGTCCGGAGACCAGGCTGACCTCAGACTCAGAGATCTGCCTGCTTCTGCCTCCTAAGTGTTGGGGTTAAAGGCGTGCTCCACCACACCAACTTCACAAGTCATTTTAAGCCCTTTCCTTGTGCCCTTAATTAGACGGCAGTGGCAGAGTCCCAACTCCCAGAGAACCCGTAACTTCTGACCCTGCTTTCACAGGAAGGAAGCCACAGAAATGAGGAATTAGTCCAGCTGTTGACAGGTCTAGGAGAAAGGCTGCCTTCCTCAGGTTGCTGGGTTCTAGAGGAATATCAACAACTCTGAGACTCAGACTTTGCATAGATGACCTGTTCCTGGGAGAGGCAGGGGTGGGGTGAGGTTGGTGGAGCTCCATGGGGGCTCTGGAGAGGAAGGAGAGTTCTCCAGACATCACAGAGAAAGTGATGTCAGGCAGAGAAACATCTTTCAGGCATATTTGTGGTCAGGAGTCAGCCACCCTTCAAAATCGGTCTGAAGAAACCCTGATTGGGGGCGAGGAGCAGGAGGGGGTTCATTAGCTAAAGTTTCCTATCACACACCAGGACAGAAACAGTAGGTGTTTGTGCTGCAAGCATTTTTGTACCACTTCGGGGAAAGCTCGTGGTTTCTCTGCAGATTTTCAGCATCACAAAGCACACACCTGTTTGGACAGGTTGGGGAAAAAGGCTGATTGACGTTAATTCCAAGCTAAGGCTGGGAGGGTGTTTTTGTTTGCTGGCTTTGAAGTGAGGTTCAGAGGTGCTTCTTTGTCACCCCCCGAAACTTTGATGTACTCCTGCATCTACCGTTCACAGCCAAGGGGTAAAGGCAGCACACGCATGCAACATGCCCCATCTTTCCATGATCGGGGGGGGGGGGGATTTTTGTTCAGGAGAACACAATTTGTGAATGCTTAGCTGTGACTTTGAAATGCCCATGGGATTCCTGGACGAAGCTGGTAAAAGACTGTCAATGCATCCTACAGCCAAGGAAAGCATTGCCTTAGGCTGGAGGGGGAGCACAGTTAAGCCTGGTTTGGGGCTGCATGGGCTCAACTTTGAATCCTGACTCTGGCACTGACTGGCTGCCGGCCTTGAAGCACACTTTATCCTTTCAAGGATCTTCACAAATAACAAGAGTTTAGTAATATTCTCAGTAAGGTTAGACACGGTTACACATTTAAGGTGCCCCAAACTGTCACTTCTTAAGATCACTATGAAGTGTCAAATGGGAAGGGTCAGTGTTCCTTTGCTTATTAATATTTATTTATGTGTTTGTTTATTGGAGACGGAATCGAGGGCTTTCAAGCTCTCTACTGCTAAAATGTCCCCAGCTTGGTTCACTTCAAACATTTTTTTTTTTTTTTGAGAGTGATTCACCAAGTTGACCACTCTGGCCTTGAACTCACTCTGTAGTCCAAACAGGACTTGAGTTGATTCCCCTGCTTTAGTCTCACAAGTAGCTGGGACTATAGACCTGCACTTCCAGGACCAGCTATTTTACCTTGTCCAGATCTTCTTGATGTGTTACTGGTCTCTGTTTTTCTGGTTGCCATAGAAAGCCAGGACAAAGGTACCAGAAGTTGACTTTACGGAACGGGTAAGCAGAGGAAAAGCCTAGGCGTTCCATCCATAGCTATAGGTCTTCTGTTTGTATGAATACAGCTATCTATGGTTATGGTTGGCCATGTGTCATAATTTATATAACATACTATGCATACAAGGACTCAAACCTAGTGCTATAATTTAATCAGTGGTATGACCTCCAACCTGTGAGAAATCCTACTATGCCATGAAGCTTCTTTAAGGAGAATGGTGAGCGATGAAGTGGGGAAGGCCCACCTGGCCTACTTGCACATCCAGGTCCATGCATCCACCCACCCATCCATCCATCCACCCATCTATTATAGTATAGGGATCCTGATTATTTTTGTGGCTTTTGCCAGTTAAAGAATTAAAACTCAGGATAAATCTTTATGCGCCACAAGTATCATTAGGAAAAACATCTCAGACACAGGAAACAGAATTAAATGGTGAAGAAGGGCTTTTGTGGGAGATGAGGAAACACACACAACAAGGCACACAGAAAGAAGGACCCTCTGGAAGCAGAGTGGTGGACTCAGGAGCCCAGAGTCCAGTCTCTCCTCCAGAACTGGGTGGTTTTTTCTTTTTTCTTTTTGTTTTTTGTTTGTTTGTTTGTTTGTTTGTTTTGTGTTGTTTTTTTTTCCAAGACAGGGTTTCTATGTAGCTTTGGAGCTTGTCCTGGAACCCACTCAGTAGACCAGGTTGGCCTTGAACTCACAGAGATCTGCCTGCCTCTGCCTCTGAGTGCTGGGATTAAAGGTGTGTGCTACCATGACCAGCTGGGATTGGGTGTTTTAAAGGTCTTTGAGGGATCTTTGGACAGTCTGCACAGAGACAAGGAGGTTAATAGGCCCACAGCTTTGTGGTAATTATATGTTGATCTGGCCTTGAACTTGTGTGCTGGGACCACTGGCTGGCAAGGGGCCCCACTGACAGGAGAGAGTGCCTGCTAAGCTTTTATCTTGGGTCAGGGGCGTGAGGAAGACGCCACAAGATTGCCATCTTTATTGTCTATCTGTGGCTCTTCTTTCTATCTTGCTGCATATTAGGAATCTGTCTAACTCCTAGTCCTTCAAAACCCACTCATTTACACTCCGCTCATTTACAGCCCCCCACCCACCAATGCAACCATCCAGCCCTCCACCCACCCATTCACCCACCTACCCATCCATCAACCCATTCCCCCCTCCACCCACCAATCCAACCATCCAGCCCTCCACCCATTCACCCACCTATCCATCCACCAACCCATTCCCCCTCCACTCACCCATCCACCTAGCCATCTACCCCTCTACCCATCAACCCCTTGAGCAACCTATCCACCCACTCACCCACCCACCTACCCATCCACCAACTCATCCACCTAGCCATCTACCCCTCCACCCATCCACCAACCCATTCCTCCCTCCATCCACCCACCCACCCACCCATTTACCTCTTCACACCTCCACCCCTCTACCTACCCATCCATCCACCCCTCCACCCCCACCCCCACCCACCCATCCACCCCTCCACCCAGTCAGAAGAGCCACTCGGGACTTCCCTTTGGTCACCATGTCTACTTTAGTTCCTCCTCATCAAGCTCCTCCAAGTTCTGAAGAACCAAATCCTACAGAGTCTCCATCCCCTAGCACAGAAAACTCCATCCCCTCCACAAGAAAACTAAATGAATTTCTTTTCCTTGGAATCTTGTTTATCCACATGGTGGAAGGAGAGAACTGACTTCTATACACTGTCTTCTGACCTCCACAGGTGTGCTATGGCACATGTGTGAGTACACACACACACACACACACACGCACACACACGCACACACACGCAATACATTTTTAAAAATAAATCAAAAAGCAGGCCTCAAAGTGCCATCAAAACAAATGAGCGCCGATGAGACAGCCCTTGATGAGCCGGGTTTGTTTGATCCTCAGGACACACAGGGTGGGAGAGAATCAGCTCCTGAGAGCTGTCCATGGCACGTGCACACACGTCACACATAAGTGTAATCAAAGCAAATGAAGGCTTGTATTATGGTCATATCATAGCCGACTAACTTTAAAACCGCACGTACCCTTGGTCCCACCTGTGGTGCTCACCCAGTATCGAATTTTGCACTTGGCTTACCAAGCAGGTCTGACAACTTTTGAACTGGTCCAGACCCTGATCAAAAGATTTGTCCACAGAGAAGTCACAGCCGTCTCAAACTGCATCATGTTTCTAAGTGCTTGCTCTTGGTGTCACTACTGGTGTGAGCTAGGGCTGATGGGTGAGTGACCATGTAATTAGCCCTCATCGAAAGGGTTATGGGTTTGATAGTGTAATGCAGGCTATTGCTGGGACAAGCAGTGTTGACTACTTGTACGTATGGGCAGTATGGTAGACGTGGGGACTATTAGCTCCCAGTTTTGTTTTTATTTTTGTTTAGATTTCTTTTTTCTTTCTTTCTTTCTTTCTTTCTTTCTTTCTTTCTTTCTTTCTTTCTTTCTTTCTTTCCTTCCTTCCTTCCTTCCTTCCTTCCTTCCTTCCTTCCTTCCTTCCTTCCTTCCTTCTTCTTTCTTTCTTTGATCATTACCTTACTTTAAAAGATTTTTGTTTATTTGTTTGTTTTATTATCGTGAGTGTGTGTGTACTGGCCCCTCTGGAGCTGGAATTATAGGCATCTCTGGGTCACCTGCCTTGGGTGCTGGGCATTGAACTTTGGTCCTCTGCAAGAGCAGCTAGGGCTCTTAAGGAGAGAGCCATATCTTAATGTTCTTTTCATGTTTATCCACCATATCTAGGTCTTTGAACTTGGACAAATGCCAAGTTCATGAACTTAGACAACTCTGTTAGCTCAGTAACCAGATTGTCAGGGCTGTGTTAGAAACTGAAAGAATGTATCTGAGCAGATAAAAGATTAGTGCTTGGTGCAGCTGGGGCGGAGGAATGGCAGGGCTCCGCCCAGTGAAGCATGCACAGAGGGGAGGGGTAAGTGACAAGACCTTTGTGGAATCGAAAGAAAGAAAACAATTAATTGTTTAAGGTGGGGACTTCCTAATTGATCTGGTTGAGCTTAACCTTTATTTTACCATTGACACTGAGTTGGGCCTGTCTTAACCCTGTCTAGCTAGGGTTCCTATTGCTGTAATATACACCATGACCACAGCAACCTGCGGAGGAAAGGGTTTATTTGGCGAATGCTTCCACAGTTCCTCATCAAAGGGAGTCAGGACAGGAACTCAAGCAGAGCAGGAGCCTGGAGGCAGGAGCTGATGCAGAGGCCACGGAGGGGTGCTGCTTACTGGGCGCCACATGGCTTGCTCAGCCTACTTTCTTAAAGAGCCCAGGACCCCCTGCCCAGGAATGGAACCACCCACAGTGGGCTGGACCCTTCCCCACCAATCACTAATTAAGAAAACGCCCTACAGGCTTTTCTATGGTCCAGTCTTACAGAGGCATTTTCGGCTCTCAGATGACTCTCGCTTATGTCAAGTTGACATAAAACTATCAGTTACAGCGGGAATCCAAGTCAGAGAGTTCTCCCAGGATTGCGGCTTCACAAATAATACCGCCAGAAGCTCCAGGTTTATGATGCTCATGGATCTGGGCAGGTTCCACTAACCCTGCATGGCTCCTGCTGTCCCTCTACGGAGTGGGGAGAACATGTCCTTAATGGGACATGTAACACCAAATGGCCTGGATTACACGAAAGGCGCTTGGAGCATGATCCAGTTCTCCATTACCAGTCAAAAATATGGAGCTTTTTATCATGACGGTAGCATAAAACTTTCTTGACTTGTGTGATGGTTTGGATTGGCAACTTGGCACGCTCTCAAATCACCCAGGGAAGGATGTTTCAGTGAGGAGATGGATCGATTATGTTGGCCTGTGGGCATGACTGTGAGGGATTTTAACTGGGCGCACCTGAGGTTGAAAGACCTGCTCTACATGTGGACAGCACCATTTCATGGTCTGGCGTTGGGCAGAACGGAAAGGAGAGAGGGAGCTGGCTACTCGTTTTCATGGACTGACCCACTGTCCTCTGTTCCTGGCTGTGGATATAATATGACCAGCCGTGGCAGGACCCAGCCACTTTGGTTTCCATGTGATGAACTGTAATTGGAATTGTGAGCCAAATAAGCTTTTTCTCTCGCAAGTTGCTTTCTTCAGGATGTTTTTATCACAGCAACATGGAAACAACGGCAACAATAACAGCAACAACAAAAACCTGTGACAACATAGGATCTCAAAGCCTTAGAAACTTAGTACATATGGTGTGGTAGTTTGAATGTAATAGGGCCCCATAATCTCATAGGGAGCAACTATCAGGAGGAGTGGCTTTGTTGGAGCGGGTATGGCCTTGCTGGAGGAAGTGTGTTACTGTGAGGGCGAGCTTTGAGACTTCCTATGCTCAGGATACAGCCCAGTGTCTCAGTCGACTTCCTGTTGCCTGCAAGATGCAGGATTCTCCGCTAGTCCAGCACCATGTCATCCTGCAAGCCACCATGTCCTGCTGTGATGATAATGGACTAAACCTTAAAACTGTGAGCCACCCCAATTTAATGTTTTCTTTTCTTTGTTTTGTTTTGTTTTTTTTTTTTTGGTTTTTTTTTTTTTTTGGTTTTTTCAAGACAGGGTTTCCCTGTAGTTTCTAGAGCCTTTCCTGGAACTAGCTCTTGTAGACCAGGCTGGCCTTGAACTCAGAGATCCGCCTGCCTCTGCCTCCCGAGTGCTGGGATTAAAGGCGTGCGCCACCACCACCCGGCTAATGTTTTCTTTTTAAGAGTTGCCATGGTCATGATGTCTCTTCACAGCAACAGAAAGAAACCCCAGCTAAGACATACGAAGTGCATTTAAAAAATCAATTTGTTGATATTGCTTCTGTTATGAATTGAGTTCTTCCTTTTATAGGAGGCAGTCGGGAGTGTTGCTTTCTAGGGGTTGAGGAAGAACCATGGAGCAGCTGACAGCCTAGGATTGGGGAATGAGATCATCCAGGCTAAATATCTCACACAACATCATCCTTTGGGGCTAGTGAGATGTCGCCGTAGGTAAGGGCGCTTGCTGCCAAGACTGACAACCTGAGTTCAAGCCCTATGACCCCCAACTTGCAAAGACTGAACTTTGGCCTCTACACCTCACCTTCCCACCCCAGAAAGGACAAATGGATGTAAACAGCTTTAAAAAGAGACTGCCCCCGTTGGTGTGATCATTTAAGATGTAGCTATCCTTATTAGCATTTTTCTGTTTTATCATGACCACTTTAGCAGAACATTGCTTTAATTTTGTACTTACCTCTTTTTGTGGCACTGGAGGTTAAACCTAGGGCGAGCCTCCCACACTTCAGGCAAGCACCCCACCAACTGAGCTACATTCCTTTCCCCCAAATGCAAGCTGGATAACAAGGTGTAGGGAAAGCCTCTGCTTTGAATCCAGCGAGGACCACTTGAAAATGAAAGGCTACTGCCCTGGTATTTACTAGGGGCGACTGCCTGAGGGTCAGTGTGGAAAATGCCTTTTTCTGGTGTTGTGAACTCACTTCCAGTCCTCCATGAAACAATGCCTGTCCTTTACTACAGAGCTGCCAAAGTCAAAATTTTCCTTAATAGGATTTCCCTGTGAAGTCCTTGGATGGGTTCCTAAGTCAAATCAGAGCTCTGATCTACATTCTGTGTTCCTTGGCTCTAAAGTTTAAGAACTTGGCACTTGTTCTGACCTCCCTTGTTTTATGGGCACCATTAATTTTCTTTACTCTATGTTGATACTGTCACCAAGTACTTAGTGTGTTCTAGTGAGGTCATAAGTCAGTCCGTCTATGATACACACTTCCGCTAGGGCTTCATTGAATCGTAATTCACTTTTACTTAGGTGTTTTTATTGTGTATGTGAGAGAGAAAGAGAGAGACAGAGAGACAGAGAGAGAGACACACAGAGAGAGAGACAGAGAGAGAGAGAGAACTCACTATATAGACCGGGTTGGCCTTGAACTAACAGAGATCCTCCTGCCTCTGCCTCTTGCATGTTAGAATTAAAGGTATATGCCACCACACTCCACAATTGGCCTATTTTTGCTTTATGCTTACGCGGTGAAGCAAATAACTAGAGTTTTATACTATGCCTATATATATTGGTATACACAAAACTCTAGTTATTTAACAGGAAAAATGTCAAAGAGTTATTCTTTCAAACAATATATATTCTAAGGGAAGAATTTTCTACAAAAGCTTAGGGAATTCATGTTAAAAGTATCTCTCTCTCTCTCTCTCTCTCTCTCTCTCTCTCTAAAAGACAGTTTCCCATGTCACCTAGGCTGACTTGTAACCTCATGTGCCCAGGCTAACCTTGAACTTGAAACAATTCTCCTGGCTCGGGTGCTGGGATTACAAGCATGCAGGCTTAGAGGTAACTTTTGACTTTGAGGTACTATATAAAATGTGTTTGATTAATTTTTTCTTTGTGTACACATGTATGTATGTGGATATGTGTGTATGTGTGTGTGCACGTGTATGTTGTGGGCACATGTGTTTGTGTGTGTGCATATGTATGTGTGTGAGCACATGTGTATGTGTGTATGCAAGTGTGTATGTGTGTGCACATGTGTGTAGGAGGACATCTGTGGGAGAGCACTTGTGTATCTGTGTGGGTAATGTATATGTGTGGATGCAAGTGTGTATGTGTGTGCACATGCGTAAATGTGTGTGCATGTGTGTATACATAAATGGGTGTACATGTGTGTATATATGTAGGCATATGTGCATGTGGGTACACGTGTGTGGAGGCCAGAGGACAACTTACCTGACTGGTTTTCTCCTTCCACCATGTGGTCCTTCTGTAGTGAAGGGAGCAGCGGGCTGCATTCCTGCCTGGCTCCCGGCCACCTGGCTAGATTATGCCCCAAAATAACAACACACAAACTGTATTCATTTAAACACTGCCTGGCCCATTAGTTTCAGCCTCTTACTAGCTAATTCTCACATCTTGCTTTAACCCATATTTAGTAATGTGTGTAGCACCATGAGGTGGTGTCTTACCGGGAAAGATTCAGCATGTCTGACCTGGCGGCTGGCTCCATGGCGTCTGACTCAAGAGAGGAGAGGCATGGTGATTTACTAACTTCCCTTCCCAGCATTCTGTTCTGTCTACTCCACCTATCTAAATCCTGCCCTATCAAAAAGCCAAGGCAGTTTCTTTATTAACCAATGAGAGTCCTCCATCATGGTCCCCAGGATCAAACTCGGGTTTTCAGCCTTCTCGGCAGGTGCCTTTTACCTGCTGAGCCCCTGACGCCCCCTGCCTCATACTTTAAATCTTCCACAGTCAGGTCATCAAACGCCTTCTTCTTGGGCTTCTCACAGAAGGGTAGACAGACAGCTTCCTACTCTGCGTTTCTAGAGAAGCATGGCTTTCTGTAGCAGACTCCCTCATTCATTGTTCCCAGTGATGTACGCATAGCCCAGAGGGGTCTTCTCAGACATCTTTCCTTCTAGAAAGCCATCTTTAGAATATTGATTGATTGATAGGGATCGATCCAGGCCATTATGCATGCTAGGCAAGAGCTCCACCAATGAGTTACATCCCCAGCACTGCCCACGTGTGTGTGTGCGCGCGCGTGCGTGCGTGCGTGCGTGCGTGCGTGCGTGCGTGCGTGCGTGCGTGCGTGTGTGTGTGTGTGTGTGTGTGTGTGTGTGTGTGAACTGCCTGCCAGGTTCCCCAGAACCTCTTACTGGTAGTGACATTGAGATGATATTGAATGTATAGATTAATGTAGAGAAGAGAGATCCTCAGAACAATGTTACAATTAATGTTTTGGCAAAAATTAGCCATAAAAACATCTGAACATGATCTTTTTGTGGAAAGGAGAAATTTTAAACTTTTAGAGACTATTTACCTATTTCGCAGATGTGTATGAGTGCTTTACTTGCTCGTGTGTCTGTGCACAGTGTGAGGATATCCAGTGCTCATGGAGGCCAGTTAAAGAAGGTTCTGAAGGACCATATGGGTGCTGGGACAATGCTCACAACTGCTGGGCCGTCTCTCCTGCCCCAGAAGGGGGGTTTTAAAAACTCTTTCAATATCTATAGCTTGTGGTAGATTCCGTTCTATGTTTTATTGTCCAGAATCTAAACCACCTTCCTGATTGGAGAATTCCTTATTTTATGACTCTTGGCCCAAAGCAGAGCCTGTGTTCCATTACAATGAACGAGGAAACATTGTTGTCTGCCAGCCTGAGTGTATAAGACACGAGAATGTTCTGTCGGTTTAGCTAATGAGATTTTCTCATGTAGAATTTTAAGGCTGGAACATAATAACAGAGGTTCAAGGACATTGTAGATTCTTGGGTTTTGTTTCATTTTTTATGTAGGATGATGTGATAAGAAATAGCGTATGAGACAGCAGTGGCTAGTGGCTGTCATCCAGTTATGACATCACTTTGCTTCTACAATTAAAAAATCAACCACTCCATCCATAAACCCACACATTGTTTTGTCTGTTTGCGTATATGTCCATAAGGGAGGCTGACTGATGTCTTCACTCATTTTATGTGACAGAATGTCACAGCCTGGGTGACTTAGAACTCATACAAGTTTATCTGGCTTGCGGTTTTTGAGGCTGAAAAGTCCAGGAACGGGGCACAAATATCTGGCAAGAGCCTTCATGTTGCATCATAACTGGGCAGAAGGACAATTAAGGACATGAAAGACACACGCAGAAGAAATTAGGCTGACCTCCCCCTTAGCACCAGAAAGCCACCCTCAGGGTAACTAGCCTACCCCTGAGAGAACAACATCAGCGTTGGTCAAGGGCAGGGCCCACAGAACCCCACAGACCAGGAACTCTCCATGTTTCTTTTCCAGGTTTGTAAAACAAACCCAAGTATTGGTGCTTCAACAGAAGAGGCAGGACCAGTGCAGGGTACACTGTTCACACCTTCCTGTAGGGTACGTCTCATCTGGGGAAAAAAAAGGTGTTTTAAGTATGTGTTCACACATAGGAGGCCCATAAAAACATGAGGCTCCAGGAAGCGACAGCTGATTAAAGCTTATTCGGTACCCTAACTAGAGTAGAGGCCAGGGGCTTCCAGGTAAACTTTAGTACTTTGTGTTCTCCAGAAAAATTACTCCACATCACACAAGTCTTCAAACAGCCAGCAAAGGTGTACATAGACCACTTTCTCCCTCTCCCACAGTGCAGCTATATTTAAGATATCTTTTTAGCTCAATATTCCTTATTTATAATTTTTAAAAATCCATGCTCCTGTGGGCTCATTTCTTCTATGAGTCTTTTCAAAAATAAGCCCTGGCCTCGAATTCTGTTCTTACTGATGGAAATCTCTTGGGTCTGGGGCGCAGGCTCCAGTGTCTGATGTGACCAGCAGCACCTCACACACCTAGATTTCTGTCTACTAGGGACAGTCCAAATAACAAGTTTCCCAGCTCCTGGCTAGACAGGGCTCACTTCCTGCTGCCTCTGCTCTAGGGGGCATGGAGAGACTCAACCCTGGGGGCTTAGGACAGAAGCCTCTAATCTAGACTCCACCCCACTGTACAGGGCTAACCCCTGGTCATTTCTGTGGCTATGTTGGGCCACTTCATTTGATTATGGACATGTGCTTTAAATTGTTTTCTTGTTTTGTTTTTGTTTTCTGAGACAGGGTTTCTCTGTGTAGCTCTGGCTGTCATGGAACTTGCTCTATAGACCAGGCTGGCCTCAAACTCACAGAGATCCACCTGCCTCTGTTTCCTGAGTACTGGGATTAAAGGCATGCATGCACTTTAAATATTTTTTAGAAGACATTTTCTCCATCATTTCTACCTGTTTAATGTTGGATCAGGGGCCAATGAAATGGCTCTGCAGGTAAAGCTGCTTGCTGTCAAGGTCAATGGACCTGAATTCAATTCCGGGGATCCCTGTGGAAGAAGGACAGCACCAGCCCTTACAGGATGTCCTCTGACCTCCACACACAGGCTGTACTGTGTGCACACTCTGTTATGCACACAGAAAATAATGTCAGATCAAGAAATTTTTTATTTTATTTATAATAAAAAATTACTTTTATTTTATGTGTGTGGGTGCTTTGTATGCATGTATGCCTGTGTACCGTGTGTGCTTGGTGTCCTCAGAGACCTGAAGAAGTTGTCAGATTCCTGACCACCTTTATTTGCTTGGGTCACTGACTTTTTATAAAAGCCTAGTGAGGTTTATTTTCTCTCCCACACAGTGGACTTATTTTAATTTGAGAGCAGGGAGGCACACCTCAAAGGGACTGAGAGCCAACTGCTTTTTCTTTAACTGGGTGACGCTTTTTAGCTTTATCTTATGCCAAACTCAAAAATTGCTCCACACAGGGCTGAGGGAGTCTCACAGCTGCAGAGCCCTTGCTTGGCTTGCACAAGTGTGTTTGGGTAATTATAGATATGGTGGTCCCTCCAGGACCCTGTAGCTAGCAGAATTTTCCTTATGGGAAATCGGAAAAACTGAAATACTTACAAAATTTATTTATTTATTCATTCATTTATTATGCAGTGTTCTACCTGCATGTGTTCCTGTGGGCCAGAAGGCACCAGATCTCATTACAGGTGGTTGTGAGCCCTTCCGTGATTGCTGAGACTTGAACTCAGGACCTCCGGAAGAGCAGTCAGTGCTCTTAACCAATGAGCCATCTCTCCAGCCCCTCAAGTATACTTTCTATCTTCTCTAGATTACTCACACAACAACTAGCTGGACTCGAACAGTGAACTGTGGGAATCTGACAGTCTCTGAGTGTCCCCTGTCCCAGGGTTAGAGACGAGAGCCAACAAGGGTTTTTACACAGGTTCTGGAATCTGAACTCATGTTCTTGAGAAAACAAGAACTTTTACACACACACACACACACACGAGCCGTCTCTCCACTGCTAGTGTGAGTTCTTGGTAACCAGGCAAGCTACCTTACCAGTCTGGCACAGTTCTGTAGGGACTTTGTACAAGTGAGAGAAAACTGTAGGTTGCTGGTTTTACTTGGGTCTTATCTTAGAAGCAGCTGAATCTAGTCCTAAATGATAAACAGGCCAGATATGCAAATATGTGTCGTTTACGTGATGAAATGTTACATTTTGTTTATTCTGCTCACTCTGATCTTTTGACCTGTAAGGAATGTGGTGTCATAGTTGCAGATGGAGTACCGAGAGAACTGCTTAAGAGGCAGAGCTGCTGGGGAAGGTGACTGTGATTAACACTGCTGGTTACAGTGTTGACCGAAGGAGAGTCCTTTCCTCCAATGGAAACTGGACCACGTCCAGATATTTGCTACACGCCAGTATTAGTTACTTTTCTTTTGCTGTGATAAAACACCATGCCCAAGGCAGTTTATGAGGTTTGAATTGGGCTTATGGTTCCAGAGGCTTAGAGTCTAGGTTGGTGATGTGAAGGTGTGGCAGCTGCTGGCAAGAGCTGGAAGAGCAGCAGTGGAGAATTCTCGCTTCCTGTCCTTGGGATAGCAACCAGAAATGGACACTCGACAGAAATGCCCTCTCTGCTGCTCTAGCCACTGTGGAGCCCCCTTGTCCACACAAATGATGCAGATGGCATGTACGGTTCAATACAGTGATGTGGGAGGTCCTTCTGTCTATTTGTTGCTTTTATTGGTTAATGAATAAAGAAAGTGCTTTATTTATCAATAAAGACTAAGACCAGTGCGGACCATCACCTGAGCATCCCTACTCTGTTACCGCGCCAGAGAAGCAGATCTGGGGACCAGCTGCTAAAAATTATGCATTTCCTTGAGTTGAGTGGTATTTTCTGTATAATAACAATGTGTAAGCATGGGGTGGCAGGTTGAAAGTGCTCATAAGGGCACAAAGAGGCTGAACAACAGACCTGCCCCCCCCCATCATGATCCCATATATAAGTAAAGGCAGCTGAATCAAATAGCTCATGGCCTACCAGAAATTGCAAGTTTTTAGAATACCCAAGTGGTTCTCTGGGCTTAATTTCCAGTGAACTATGGTGAGGTACCTAGGCCATCAACTCTTGGATCAATCTGGAGGCAGTGAGAGGCCGCATCAAACCATGAGACTTGATAAGAACCTGGGAGCATGCGCAGCAGCTAAGGGACGGGACTTAGTATAAAGAGTATATACCCATAACTTGAGCAAGGGGGAGACCAAGGCAGAAGAGTCATAAAGTTAAGGCCTGCCTGAGCTACATAGCAAGTTCCAAGACAGCCTGGGCTACAAAAATGACACCATTTCTAAAAAGAAAAGAAATGGAAAGGAAAGGGAAGGAAAGGGAAGGGAGGGGAAGGGAGGGGAAGGAAAGGGAGGTGAGGGGAAGGGAAAAATCAGATAAGCAAACAAAGATCCCAGATCCCAGAAGATGGGAGGAAAAAGACTTGTAACTACCTGCAAAATCAAAATAACTTAGCTGCTTGGAATGATCTAAAGGTGAAAGGTAGTAATTCTTGGTTCTTATGGCTCATGCTGTCTGATTCTTTCCCTCAGTGTCTGTGTGGGAATTGGATTGGAACTCTGTACACAAAGGCTATGTTTCAGACATGCCATTCACATGCTGCCTGATTGCGTCCACACAAAACCAAATACCCCTATAAAAATACTCTACATAAAGCCAAAGGGAACCAAGGTTCCCCATGTCTCCAAAGGTCTGAGTGCTTGTACAGATGTGTCCAAATATGTAGCTATAGATGTCAGCTTAGCCGACAAATCTCAGATAAGTACAGGACTTTTTATTTTTAGATGAGCTATTTTTAGCACAAAATTCTCCCAGTGTTCAGGAATAGATGGGGCAACTGCTTCACATTCTTGACCCTGGGAAGGGCCCACACACTCTGAGAGTTCTTCGGAGAGCTGTTTCCCTCCACCAGGCGTCCACGGTACCATTTCCCCCGTCACTTGAAACCTGTCACTCGTATAAGCAGCTGAGTTACAGCTGCCCTGGACAAGCAAAGTCATATGAAAGCCAGGAGACGTCACAGGCTCACGGGCAGCTCAGCGCACATGAGCACACCTGACAGCCGGAAGACATTTGCAGCCTCCCTTACCACATCTGCCGCGGGCCGGCATCTGAAGCCACACCTTAACCTAGCATGATACCAGATTCTGATTTGCTCTGGTGAGGGTCTCGAGTGGATGACATTAGAGCAGCAGCTTGTAAACAGGAGACTTCACATGATGAGAGAGGAAGCAAAAGACCCAAGAGGGGGCTGAGTTGCCTCCCACCCAACGCCTTAACTACCCACTCTTACAGGAGCAAGTGAACTTTGCAAGGGCAGCGTTAGTCCCTTCCCTGTATGGGAGCTGCAGGACCTAATCACCTTACGTTAGGCCCTGCCTCTTAGAGGTTCCATCACCACCATCCTGGGAACAAAGGTTCCAACCCACAATCCTCAGGGCCACCCAATCCAAACCTATCCAACGGCTCTCCAGTTTCTTTCTGTTATAGGAGGTATGGTAAGATGTCTGTGAAGGTAGCAGACATCAAAGCCGCTGGCACCTTAATCTTGAACTCCCATTGGCAGCAATGCTGAAAACAGCATCACGTGGTTTCTGATCTACCCATGGTGAGGCATTTTACCATAGCAACCTGAGGAGACAGTGACTGCTGGAGGTAGGATTTAGCTCAGACCCTGGGAGATCAGTCATCTATCAGATCACCTCCGGGCTGTGTCCGTGTATGGGTCGACACACCGCCTTCCACATGGTCCCTGGATTGGTTACTTTTCTCACGTTGTGACAGGAACAATGGGAGGAATGACGGGTTGTAGCACTTGGGCAGGGGAGACAGTACACCCCAGTGAGAAAGTAGTGGGTACTGAGGACACAGGATGGCTGGATGGGAAGTAGAAGAGGGGTAGAGATTGGGATGACTCCGCCCACCCGGTGACCTACTCCCCACGTTCTTAGGCTGAAACTCATCTCCAAAAGACTCCATAACCTCTCAAAGTGGTGCTAACGATTGGGGATCAGGTGTTCCGAACACTTGAACTGGTGGGGAATACGTCATAGCCAAACGCGACTTCTCAATTCAGTCAAAGGCAACTCTGTCCGAAGTGGGCGGGGCACAGTGGTGGCAGCGTTAGTCCCAGCACTAGGGAGGCAAGGGCAGGCCTATCTCTGCGATTTTGAGGGCAGTCAGGACTGCATCATGAGATCCTGTTTCGGGTGAGGGGGGCTACTGCTGGAGCTCCGATCCTCTCCCACCTTCATCGGCTTCATGCCCACAGAAATTCTACTGAAGCTGCTCCAGAACACATCTGGCGTGAGGCTGCTTTCGCCATCTTTACAGTTCCACCCTGGTTGGGTCACCAGCCCCATCCCCTATAGAGGTCCTTGGCCAGGCTCTCAGTTTCTACCTTGCTTCCTGCAGTCTGCCTTAGCACACAGGCCAGAAGGAGTCTCATAGGACCGGTCAGGTCTTGTTACTCGCCTGCTTTGATTCCCTACGGGAGGGCGACACTCCACACAGCGGAGGAGCGTTCTGTTCCCTCTGTGTGTTCTATTCTCTCCCCTACCTGCAAAGTCCTTGTGACCCCCAGAGGCTCACTGCCTCTCTCCCCTCTCCCCGCACCCTTGCTCCAGCCCCACTGTCCCTGCCTACCCCACTGTCCTCCGCCTACCTGGTGTCCCACTTTTTCGCCCCTTCGCACTGGCACCTCTTCTGATTGCCCTTCTCAGAGTCCACCCTGTGCCCCTCCCCCCCCCCCCAGGTTCTTGGGAATCCTCGGCTCTGTTGCATCTCTTTCCAATCTGCATGCAGTTCCTGCTTTTAGCAGCGATCATCGCGTCTGTCTCGTCCCTCACCCTTTGGGAGCTCCAGGAAGACCAGGATTTCACGTTTGTTCACTAATGTCCCAACTAACTCCAACGCTGAGTCCAGAGTCCGGCACATCGCAGGACACTCAGTTAGTGTATTTGCAATGAATCAAGTCAATGGGCAGAAGAACCTCGTTCTGATTCTGGTGGTGATGACAGCAGCCGGCATTTACTTGGCACCTACAGTATGCCAGGCACAGGCCCTACCACATCATCTCATTGAATCTTCGAAACAGCCAAGAGGCGTAAACACACACATTTCCCTATCTTCCAGGTGGGAAGTTCCAGACACGGAAGTTTCTGTAATGTGTCCCTACCTCGCATGATTGGAAGTTGGCAGAGCCAAGATTTGAACCCAGGCTATACGCTCAACTTCCCAATCATTTCCATTCATTTCTGAAGTTAGAGTTGATGAACTCACCTGGTGTTGGAGAGCGATGGGTCAGTGTAAGAAGAGTTTTGTAGATGGATGTGTTCATCCTCCTTATTCCAGAGAAACCGAGGTGGATGTGCATAAAGAGCTGTCAAGACCATCTTTGCTGTTTGCTTTTTTTTGTCGTTGTGGTACTTAGGGGAGAGACTATAGCCTTACATTCTTTCTAGCAAGTTCTGTATCACTCTCAGTGATACCGAAACACCCTCAGCCTCTTTTAAATTTGTGATTTGAATGGTCTGGCTTAGTTACCCAGGCATGCCTCAGGCTGCCACTCCAAAAAATGGGGTCCCAGGCGTGTGTCACCGTGCCTGGCTTGTGGCTTAGTCTTTATCGTCAGGTTGAGTTATGTCTGCGAGACTCCTCAAGTACAATTCTGAGTGTGTCTGTGAAGGTTTTTTTTGCAGAGGTGATTGACATAGGAGCCACAACTGAGGGGGTGGATCGGCTCTGAGTGTGTGCAGCACATTCAACAGAGGAAGGTCTTGAATAAGCCCAAAGTAGCTGTTCGGTTCTACTTCTGTTAGGAGCACTTTATGTTTGGTTCTCTTAATGAGGGAGCAAATACCTCATTCCACAGCACAGAGTACCCCAGAAGTTGTTTGAAGAGCACAGCAAATAAGACACATTTACCCTGTGTCGTGGCACTGAGAAGCCACTCGGCTAAGTGGTACATTCCTAAGCAGTTTCTTACATTAAGCTGCTCTTTTAACTCCGTTCCTGGAGACTTAGCTTCTTGACTTGAAAAACATCATTTTTTTTTTTTTAAAAAAAGCCCTGATTGTAAGCCTTTCTGAGAACTGTCAGAAACCCATGTAGCACGAGTAAATACTGTGGGGGGTTTCTCTCCACATCCAAAATAAGAACAATGCCAGAAAGATTAGTTACCTTACTAAACAAAGAAAGAACATGACACATTTAACTTTGTTCATGGAACAGCTTGACAGATTCTAAAAGGTTAGCGTTCCTAGATTAATGGTCCTAAAGTGACTTTTAAAGTGTCTAATTCCTCAAGTCCAGATAGAATCTTAGGACACATTCTTGTGGGTTTAAAGGAGAAACGCTTCTAGGCTAGGGAAATGGTTCGGGAGGGAAGAGCTATGCTTGCAGCTCTCGCAGGAGAGCCATGTTGTGTTGCCCACATCCAAGTATAACTCCAGCTCCAGGGGATCCATCTGACGCCCTCTTCTGGACACCTCAGACACCTGCACTCATGTGCACATGCGCACATACATTTAGAAGTTAAAACACAAACTTGAAAAAGGAGAAATAAGTTCAAAGACAGAAAAGATACAAGGAGAGCACACAGGCAGACAGAAGATGATGCACACATGGAGGGGAGCGTGCAGGCGCACACTTGTGCGAACTCACAAAACACAGGCAGATGTAGAAGCTATCTGAGTTCTGCACGCTCATTCATCTGTTCACACAGGCCCGCAGTAACCTGGGTTCCAGTCAGACCATAAGGAATCTCTTTGCTCACAGAAGTGAGCTCAGCACAGAGGTGCTGATGATGGTGAAGACGGCAGAAAGGACCTTCCACTCAAACAGCGTAGACCTGAGTTTTATGTCTACCATGTAAGATATAAATGACAGAGGTCATTGCCTTCCAGGGCATTGCAGGACGGTAACACAATAAATTAATCTTCCTTGTCACCTTGACAGGATTTAGAGTCTCCTACTAGACACATCTTTGGGCATGTCTAAAGGTGTTTCTAGACAGGTTTAACTGCAAAAGGAAACCTCATCCTGGACATGAGTGGCAATCCCATGGGGTCCCAGATGGAAGTAAAAAGAGAAGAGAGCTAAGCTCCATCATTCATCGCTCTGTTTCCTGACTATGGGTGTCATGTGACCTGCAGCCTCTTGCTCAGATTCTTTTAACTCTAACATAATTCACAGGAGAGTTTCGGGCCCAGTCCTTAAACATTCTTGCCAGAGACTCTAACCCTAATGAAAGGGAAATGCTAAGTTCCCTAATTTGATGCACACGTATGTGCTGAAATACCATATCATAGCTAATGCATGTGTAGAGTTACTTCAAATGGTATTATGATAAAATTAACTTAGCTTTAGATGTGTTATGGATGAAATCATTGTTAGATTTGTTTTTCTGTTTGATTGATTGAGAGTGGGCCTCACCATGTAGTCTTGACTGGCCTGGAATTCACTATGTACACCAGGCTGGCCTCAAACTCAGTAGAAATCCACCTGCTTCTGCTTCCTGAGTGCTGGGATTAAAGACATGCACGATCACCATTAGAGATTGTGTGTGTGTGTGTGTGTGTGTGTGTGTACATGAGTGTGTGATGTTTGATTGTCTTGTATCTTATGTACTAGGGCACATGGCTGTCTGCACACTGGAGAAGCTGAAAACTTGGTAGCTACTCAGTTCATGAAACTGGGTACCTCAGCCAATCCCAGTCTTTGACTGAAACCCTGGAGGGTCTTTGGCCTTTAGTTCACGTTGGAAGGCTGAACAGGCTAAATTCTGATATCAGTAAGGACATTACTGAAAACAACAGCAGGTTGAATATATTCACTAGCAACTATCAAAGGCAGGAGACGGGGGAGGCTAGAGTTTTTGCTTTTTGTTTTTTTTTTCTGAGATAGGGTTTTTCTGTGTAGCCCTGACCACCATGAAACTCATTTTGTAGACCAGGCTGGCTTTAAACTCACAGAGATCTGCCTGCATCTGCCTCCCCTGTCTGTGCGGGGATTAAAGGCGTGCGCCGCCACTCGGCTAGGAGAGACTAGATTTTAAAATTATTCATAGCTTGAAGTATTCCTAGGCAACACAATAATTCTGTATTTGAGTCCCTCGCTATTCTGAATTTTCCCAGGAGCTAAAATCCTATTCTTCTTGCTACAAATATGAGATTGGTGGCTCTTGTCCAACTTTGTCTGTTCCCCCTTCCATCTTAGGGGACACATTTGCGGATCATTAACTGTAGTGGTAGCAATATTACTACTCCTTACCAAGTTCTGGTGGCTTTGTGTGGTCTCCAGGTGCCAAGAGTACTTAGCAGCTGTCACTGGAGGAAGTGGGCAGATAACACGTGCCTTGCTGGTCAAATTTTGTCTGTCTGTCTGTCTGTCTGTCTGTCTGTCTGTATCTATCTATCTATCTATCTATCTATCTATCTATCTATCTATCTATCTATCTATCTATCTTTTGTTAGACTCTCTCTGTGTATCCCTGGCTAGCCTGGAACTCACAGAGTTCTGTGACTCCCATTTACCTTGCTGAGCAGAACATCAACCACGTCCCAGTAGTTACCACACTGCCAGATAGGGGACACTCAGGCAACTTGTGCCATTGTGCAGTTCCTCCAGAAGCAAAGGTGGAAACACAGTCACCTTAGCCACAACGACTGTGCCTAGATAACGTGGGTAAATATCATTCTGGGAGTTTCTGTGTGGGTGTTCTGGGCTGAGATTAGTCAGTGGGCTTTTGATAAAGTACTTGCTGCTCCCTAATGCAGGGCTCACCAGTCACTTGCAGCTTGAATAAAAGAAAAGACTGGTCCCTGTCAAACAAGAGGGAGTTTTCTACCTGATGCCTTCAAACTTGAAC
Organism: Arvicola amphibius; assembly: GCF_903992535.2. Lineage (NCBI taxonomy): Eukaryota > Metazoa > Chordata > Mammalia > Rodentia > Cricetidae > Arvicola > Arvicola amphibius. Next base: position 29,240,680 of record NC_052047.1, on the reverse strand, counting down.
TGCGTGTTTGGTTTCTTCCTGGTGGTCTAGGTTGCTGGCCCTTCCTGTAGACTGGGAATGCCCAACCTGGGTAATTGTGTGAGCCAATCATCTCCCAATCTTCCCCTTCCACACATACCTACCTTCCACCCCTTTACCTATTGAGGATGCATCTCAAGACTCGCATTTGGAGGCAGGAAACCTTGGAGAGTACTAAACATTATATACCCATTCATGCCTCAGTGCATACAGTGGATTCCTTCCAGGACCCTCATGGACACCAAACCCTGAAGATTCTGTGTCATTGATATAAATGATGCCATTTACTGCTGTGGGATGTCTTTCTGTATGCTGTGAACATGCATTCCTCTCACTGGTTAATAATAAAAGCTGTTTGACCAATAGCCAGGCAGGATACGTTTAGGCAGAACAATCAACCTGAGAACTCAGATGAGGAGGGGCAGAGTGTGTGTGGGGTGCCAACCAGCCACTGGAGCAGCAAGCTATACTAGACCACAGGTAAAGCCACAGACTATGTGGCAATGCATAGATTAATAGAAATAGGTTAATTTCAGTTGTAAGAGGTAGTTAGTCATAAGCCTGAGTTATAGGCCAAGCAGTTTGCAATTAATATAAGTTTCTGTGTGATTATTTGGGACCATGAGGGCAGGACACAAAAGCTCCGCCTCCAATTACAATTTATATAAAACCTATGTACATCTTCCTGTGCAGTTTAAATCACCTCTAAAACACTTTGAATGCTCAAAGTAAATTCTGTGTGAATAGTTGTTATATTATTTAGGAAATAGCAACAAGAAAAAAGTTCAGTACAGACATAATTTCCCCCTCAAAATATTTTAAATCTCTAGTTGGTTGAACTTATGGATGTGGGACTCATTAATATAAAGAGCTAATTGAAAAAGAAATGCCAGATAGTTTTATATGTATGTGTATGAATATAATAAAGTTTAGTTTAGGGCCGGGTGGTGGTGGTGCATGCCTTTAATCCCAGCACTCGGGAGGCAGAGGCAGGCGGATCTCTGAGTTCGAGGCCAGCCTGGTCTACAAGAGCTAGCTCCAGGACAGGCTCTAGAAACTACAGGGAAACCCTGTCTCGAAAAACCAAAAAAAAAAAAAATAAAGTTTAGTTTATATAAAAGCACAGTAAGGTATTAAGATAACAAGCAGAACAATTATAGTAAACTACAGGAAGAGTTATATGAACATGGTCTTTCTCTAAACGTATCTTTCTATGGTGTGGTCACCTTTCTCCTTCTGTTGATGCTGTGCAACAATGTAACACCTTCCTTGTGAGCTAGAGCCAGGTGAATGATGGGGCTAGCGTGAGAAGCAGTCGGCTAGTGCCTGAAATTGCCTGGATTGCTCGACTGCAGCACTGTGACAATGGCACTCATGCCAGACAGCTGTCTGGTGGAGAGCGCAAACACTAAGGATAGGCCAGACTGTGAGACGATTCATCCTCTGGGCTAGATAGAGAGCAATGGCATGGGATCTCAGGCAGCGTGCAATTTTAAACTTATGAATTACTTATTTCTGGAATTTTCCGTTTAATATTTTTGTACCATAGTTGACTTGTGGGTAAATCGGTCTTTGGAAAGGATAATCAAATCATGAGCAAGGGAGTCTGCTGTGTGCATATTTTTGTTTCTCTGGAAAATCTTGACAATTGCAGTGATATAAACCAATCTTATGTTTTTTAAGACTTTGTAAATGGCAAGTTGTAAGCGATACCAAAATAGACAACGTAATATAAACCCTCACATTCCAAGCACTTAGCTTCGATGATAATTGACCTGTGAACTTTAATTTTTATGATGTGTCTACCCACTTAATTACCTCCTGTATTATTTTTAAGACAACCCTAGACATTCCACTATTTCATCCAGATGGATTTCAGTGTGCATCTCTGGATGGTAATGACTTAAAAACATAACCAAAGGCCATTAGCACACTTAGCAGTAAAACCGATTCCCTAATATCATCAAAGATTCAGTCCTACCCAATTTTCTAGCACTTACCTTCTGAAAATTGATCATTTTATGAGTCCTTTAAAATATGCAAACACAGTACACACTGTTTGAAAAATGCAGGAAAACTCACAGAATAGAAATTAAGAGTCAGCCACAACTGTTGGGGCTATCGCCAGCCTATATGGTGCCATTTCATAAACAGAGGAAAAGAAAAGGCTCGGTTCAGGAGGGCAGCCTGTGCCAAGATGCCTGCCACTACGCTTCTCCCCAGGGGATGCCCATGTGCTGTGCACAAATCGGGCATTGTATGCCCAATCCCCCGAGGCTTCCCTCAGTGTTTACATTTTGGAGAAAAGCCTTCCATATTTTCCACGGATATATACATAATTTTTGCATAATTGTTTTCATATGGGACTCTCAGTTTCGCAAGCAGCTTTATCACCCCACTTAATAGCAAACCTTAAACACTTTCCCATCTTGTGAAATTTGCTTCTCAAACATGACATGCTATGGCTACACAGGGTACATTGTATGGCTGTCCTGTAGGGGCTCGGCAACGGCCAGTTGTTTAGATCGACTGTCCTTGGAAGATAGAACACAGGCGAGAACAGTATATCCTTCATGGTGGGAACATGAAGACATGCAGGGACGTTTCTGTACATGCACCGTGTCATCATAAAGGCTGTAAATTGCTTCCCCGTGGTTGGTTTGGAAAGACAGCTAGGGTATGGTTCTATTTAGTTCAGCCCATGCCTGGGGGCGGGGCAGGAAGAGCTTTCCCTCCTCGTAGTAAACAAGCCTTAGCAAGAGTTGTCCGGCAAGAGAAAGTGGAGCATAGCTACAGGCACAGTTACTCTACAAGCAAGAGACTTGGGTTACAGAAACCAACCTCCACTGACGTGTGAGGCCGACAGAAGAAAACAAGCGTGTGTGTGTGTGTGTGTGTGTGTGTGTGTGTGTGTGTTTCTTTTTCTTTTTCTTTTTTCTTTTTTCTTTTGGTTTTTCGAGACAGGGTTTCTCTGCAGCTTTTTTAGAGCCTGTCCTGTTGTGTGTGTGTGTGTGTGTGTGTGTGTGTGTGTGTGTGTGTTTGTGTGTGTGCAGGTGCAGAAGTGGTGGTGGAGGGCTTTGTCCTGTGGACTGATCTTATTGGGTGTTAGGGCACAAATACAGCCACTTCTAGATGTAAAAACCACCTAAGGGCCTTGTAAGAAACACCATCGCGCACTCAGGAATTGCTTAATAGAATTCCCAGAAAATGGCCAGTGCACAATCTCCTCCTCTTGAGAACCGGGATAAACACTGAGGTCAATTGTAAAGCACCCATTTGCCCAAACCCACAGCCCACAGTCTGCCCAGAGTGTGAGTGGGTGTTGTCTCTGCCAGCTCTTATCATCTGCACTGAGTGGACTCAGTTTAAATTAAATGACTCAGTTTAATGGAACCGTGGCGACAGGGTGAGGTCACAGGGCAGATGGTGAGCAGGAATTCCTAACTCCAGAGGCTACTCAGAAGGGTGGCAGAATTTCAATGCTGTAAAGCCTCACTGTGTGAGAAGGCCACTTCCATGCAAGCCTGGGGACCACCTAAGGAAGAGAAAAGTGGAGATATTCTGGGTTTCTATCAACTGCAAATTATAGAAGTTGATAAGGGGCCCATGTCATTGGTAGAGGGTTTTTCTTAGGGTAAGAGGAGATGAGGAACATCGGGTCCCTTTTACAGGTGACTTGTACACTAAACAGAACCCGGGACATAGCCCTGAATCCCCAGGCTGCCTCCCATCATGGCCCCAAAAACATTTCTATCAGTTCCTCCCAGGAATCCAGGCTTTTATCAGGAACATTATTGGTTGGCATATGAAGTTCCTAAGATTGTAGTCACACAATGTGGGTAGCACCAAACAACAGACCCTTCTCTGGGTTCTTGAGGGTAGAAATGTGACATCAAGGCATTTGCAGGTAGCCCAACTAGTACTTGAGGTGAGGAAAATTTTGTTGTTTGGGCCCCAGTACCGATCTCTGCCTCTTCACGCTCCTGACGTCCTTCTGGATCAGGGCCCACGCCGATGACCTCATTTCAGCGTCACGATAGCCTCAGAAACTAGCAGTTACTGGTCGTGTTTGCGAGGGTTAGAGGTAGGGATTTTTTATATTTTGGGAGGTGACACAATGAAACATAATAATTAGAGAGTAAATTTTTTTTGAATCAGCTAGGCACGATGGCATTTCTTTAATCCTAGCACTATGGAGGCAAAGGCAGGCAGATCACTGTGAGTTTGAGAACGGCCTGGTCAACAGAGCAAGCTCCAGGTTGGCTAGGGCTACCAATGTGAAGATGTGGGGGAAACATGTGGAATCTTATATCCAAATGTTTCACTGATGCTGTGTGTTCTCCATCCATTTATCAACACAGGACCTCAGGTCCCATCCACTGTCCCCACAGGAAGCTTCATGGTTTCAGGTCCAGTGCTGTTCCCATCTACTTAGTCTCTGGAATACTGGGACTGACTCCGTGGAAAGGCTTAGTCTGACTGAGAGTACCCTCCCTTCTCTGAGAGCAGTGTAGGGGCCAGCCAGGAGGGGCTGTGTGAGAGAAGTCCCTAAAAAGACTTTTTTTCCCGCTGGTTTTGCTTTGGGAGAAAAACTTTGGATAAGTGGCCCAGGCTAACCTTGAACTCACTATATAGTCCCATACCCTCTGCCTTAGTCCTTCAACACCGGAGTTACAGGCAGACCCTGACCTTGGCAATAGCTAATCTATAGACAGACCTAAGAACAGCCAGACCGATTGTCCAATTCTTTCTCCCAGCTCCCTAAGCTACCACACCCTGGGACGGTACTCTGAACAAGTCCCAAGGCCCAGTGCATACATTCAAGGGCTCTTGGCTCTCACCATGGAGCTGGCATTGGCAGGTGGGGCCCCGTTGGCCTGGACTGAGCATAGCGCCACTCGGCCCAGCTTCAATATTTGGACAGGCTCAAGGCATGTGTGCAGAGGCAGCAAGTAGGTTGAGAGGGTTTCGGCTCTGGGTGAGACTGAAGGGATCTGACATGTTATTGAATCCGGGTGCAGAAGGTGAACTCTGGGCCGCCACGCATCCCAGGAATGCGGATGTAGGCCTCTCAGTGCGTATCTGAAGCTGACAGGGGTTGACAGTCCCCATCTGGGAACAATAACCCAAACTGCACGCAGGGCCGGGCAGGGGCTGCGCTCCCCCCAACCCTCCCCCGCCCCGGACTCTCCAACACCGTGAGAGGGAGCACAAGGAAGGAGCTTCGCCTCTCCTGAATCCTGGGGACTGCTGAGCGGGGCAGCCTCTCAGATGCTTGCCATTCCAGGAACAGCAGGCTGCGGCATGGTCCATTTCTCCCCTGGGAGACCTGAGTGGAACGCCACAGGGAGGCAATTTGGGATGCCAACTGGTCACCCAGCCGGCTGAGGGTCTCCTCGCTTCAGGAAAGCTGGAGTAGCGACGTATTTGTGTCACGGTGAATACCTCGAGCATTCTTTGTTAGCTTGGGGAGGGGCTTCCACAGTGAAGTTCAAAGCGCCGGTTCACAAACCACATATCCTAATCCTCTTTCTGATCTGGATTTTGTCGTTGTAACTAAACTGATTACAAGACTTCGGCACTTGGGCTAGGCTGGGTCTTTGGGAGAGTCCCCCATTGGCTTCGCTGCCACCGTGGTGCACCAGCTGAGGACCCTGTGGTGATGTGGAGGAGTTCATAGTACAGAGAGTTCTGGAGCAGGAAGAAGCTTAGGGCCGGAATCATGCGATATCAGTTTACTTCATTTCACCCTTGCTGCGCAGTGACGTCACCGATCTTCCCAAGCCCCGAATAGCATCTCAGACCATACATCCCTAGTCCGCCCTGTTCTATAGTACTCCTCTTAGTTCTATCCTTGTTGGGCTAACTGGAGAGCCCCACTCCTATTTTTTTGAACTCTTGCTCTCCCCATAGTGGCAGCTCCTCCAATGACCATGATGTCCCAGTGACCAGGCTTCTGTCCCAGGACCCGGAATTCCATGCCTCTACTATCTATCCAGAAACCCTTTACACGACACTACCACCACATGGCAGAGGTCGTTGTGTAGGCCCTGTGCCAGGCTCTTTGTGGCTCACGCAGAGGGCTTGACTTTGAACTAATTGGCCTCTCTCAGTGTCAAAGTCTCAGGTTGTGGCCTATCATCCGGCCCGATTCTTCTCCATGCTACCTCACCACAGTTATAAAACTGAAAGCCACCACCATCTTCGGAGTCTTCATCTTCGCTACTTAGTCACCGGATTCACTTATAATCTCTGTTAACCCTGTATGCATTTCCTGCTCCCAACACAGACTACCCTCTGCTCTCCTGGGGAAAACATCAGCTTCCTGGGGGACCTCTCTGCCTTCATGCCCACCCCCATCTACAGCACATGCTCTCTAGTGGAGCCAGAGTGATCTTGAATTTCTTCATTATGCAAAACGGAGTAACTTCCACCTGGGGTTCAGCCCTCAGCGTGAGGTCACGGACTGATGAGGAGCCCCAGGCTTGGCCCATTCTCATCCTCCCACTGTGAAACGCAGCTCCTATACTCTTCTAGCCATTGATGGGCTATGTATTGGGCAGGCCAGATGTGGGACAAGTTCTTGCTGAATGAATAAAGGATCTGACAGACAAGTGTCACTGGAAGGATAGAACCTAGGTCTTAACGTCAGAGGCAAACGTGAGCGGTTCAGACAGGAAGTGCTCAGGCCTCCAGCCGCTAGGAGACTTCAGATTCTGCTGTGACGGTAGCACACACTTGGAAATGTGCCAGCATGACATTCTGCCAGAATGCCCCCCTAAGGGGACTATGGTAGACCATTGTGAGGGATATATTTGATCATATTCACGCCCCATTACCCTCTTTTATCCCCTCTGACTTCGGATGAAGCCCCACCTCTCCCCAACAAGCCCTCTCACACTTTTGCGTCTTTTTTCTTTTCTTCTTTTTGTGGCATGCTGAGTTTAATTAGGATTATTTGCTTGAACATGGGTGAGGGTGTATCTAGAGGAGCATGGAAAACCGCCAGTTAAAGAAAATAAGGGGAGATCTTCGACGCTCTGTGGGAACATTTGAGCAACAGAAGGTAGGAAGCACATGGCTGTGCAGGCATTTCTCTTTCTAGAGAGCAAAGGTTTAGATCAGAGCGGACTTGTTCAGGATGGTAACATGGAGCCCATACTGCTGCCGATAGTCCCCACCCCCTCACTTCTCTCACATCTCGGCACCTCCGTGTTTGCCCACCCTTCTCTGTAAATAGATGTGGCTGTGTGTTGGAGCTTGTATCATGGAAATATGGGATTCTTAGGAAACTCTCCAGAGGACAAAAGGCATAAACCTCTTCTGCATTCCCTTTACACGGCTTTCCTGCTTCCCAGAACGTGAATGTAGTGGGCAGAGCTCCTGACAGCCACACTGGTTCATGAAGCAACTTTGGAAGCTAAAAGAAAGAAATTAAGATTGCAGATCAGAGAACTAAAAGGAGCTTAGTTCCCTGGTGAATTTATAGAGATACTCTGAATTCTTTGGGGAGAATTGGAAGAATAAATCTCCCACTGAAGGTACCAAAGGTCGAATTATTGTACTAACAGCTAAATACAGCTCCCAAATCTAGGGCCAATGCGTAGCCTGCCTGGGGTCCTCTATGTGCCACAGTGGCGTCTGCTCCTGGTCCTTGGACCAGGACTCTTATTCCCCTCCCTTTCTCTCTGCTTTCATCTTCTCACGTTAGCTCAGCCAGGGCACTCAATGTCCCCTGCGAGCTGCTCGTGAGCTCCTGCCTCCCATGCTGACAAGATGTACCCAGCCCTGCCCAATCATCAAATGGTACAAGGAGTTCAAAGCTAAGCAAGACCCTGCTAGTGCTGGGTTCTCAGATGCTTCTTCTCAGAAGTGTGGGCGCTTGTGCTTGGTCTGGAGCCTCTTCCTGGAATAAGTTAACGAAACGTGATAGTTTTCTTGAAATTACACCCACTGACACCAGCAGCATAGGGTGTTCAGAGCTCTCTGGACAGCTCTCCCAGGATCTGGGTAGCGCTCTTCCTTGGAGAGAACACAGGGCAGAAGAAGCAAAGGCCAGTTCCCACCGCCAACATTCTACTTCTGGCTGTGCCACGCGGCCTTCCATTGTGTGACCTTGTCTGTTGTCAATGGCTGTGGCCTCCTGAACGTGCTCCTGCAGAATTGGGCCCCACCTTGGCGTCAGAGACAGAAAAGGCACTCTCCTGACCCACTGTGGTTTGACCGAAGCACCTCAGAGGATCCGGACAGACCAATAGGAAGATGGCTCCACTGCTAGTGGGTGGGGTCAGGCCCAGCTATGCTCCACTGAATCCTCTCTTTTATAGTCTCTACCCACTCGCTGCATGCTCTCAGATGCTCAAGTGGAACCCGTCTATCATCCCACACTTAGGTTCAGATGCCCCTTGGCATCTCACTCGGATGCTCAATCGGTGAGCCGAGTTTAGCAGAGCCAAGTGGGGCGTCCAAGCACCCCACATCTCCAGCTTTCTTGTCACCACCCTTGTCACCCACAGGAGAGCTGTCCCTGACTTCTTTCTCTCATACTCAACATTAGACACTCAGGAAATCCGGTGGACTCAATCGTCACCATCTACCCGGCATCTGGGCCATTTCCTCGTCATGGCATTGATCACTCACACCCACTTTTGGGCTACAAGACCGTGTTGGTCTACAGTGGCCTGGCAGCTAGCACGAACACACAGGCAAAACCTAAGTGGGATTATGGGCTATGCCAGCGCTCTGCTTGGAACCTTCCCCCGGCTTCTTCGCAGCTCTGCTTAGCAGTGCCCCTGCGATTTGCGTCATCCCTACCATCGCACTGCTGATCTCCTCTTCTGTTTGCTGGAAAAGTCCACAACCTGTCCACACCAGCCTCCTTGCTCCCTTTTCCCTAGGACAAAAACGAATGTTTATTATGTGCATGTATGTTTTGTTTGCATGTATTTTTATGCATTGTGTATGTACCTGATGTTCACAGAGGTCAGGAGAGGGCACCGGGCACCCTAGAACTGGAGTTACAGGTACTTGTGAGCTGCCATGTAGGTACCGGGCACCAAACCTGGTCCTTTGCAAAACAAGCAGGCTCCTAACCACTGAGCCATCTCCCCAGCCCTCCTGCTTGCTTCTCTCATAGTTATCGGACCTGTGCCACCACTGAGACTGGACACCTGCCACTTCCACTTCCTCTCCCCACCCCGTGTCCTCTCTCTCCCTTAGTCACCCAAACAGCCCCTCCCTTCCTTTACAGGATTTCTGAAGAGTCCCAGTCCCAGTGAGGTCTCCCTTGCCACTCTAACCAAAATGTCATGTTCCGCCAGCACGCTAGACATTTCCTCCCGAGGCAGATGTGGCTGGTGACCTTTTTTTTCCAGGCATCGTGTACACTCAAATTCCTGTGACTGTCCGCTATCTACCCCCCCCCCCTCCATGCCCCACTTCCTTGGAGAATTGCCCCTGACTCAGAAACACTGCCCGTTTGGGAAATCATATTCCCTTCTGTGCACACTCCAGAGTCTGAAAGGCAGGGGAGCATCGAAGGTTGGTGTCTTGCTCACTGAAGTGGTACGATGAGCTGCAGACTCAAGCCTTATTTGGGTATGATGTGCCAACGAGGAAGAGTAAAGGATCTAATGCACCAGGAGGCTGTTCTTCCCAGCTGGTGCTGACATCCGTGTATATAACAGAGACAGGGATGGCCACAGGCAAGGAAAGTCCATTTTTCTTCATTGTACCCTAAGACACCAAAAAGAGAGCTATTGCCTGACTCATAGTCAAGGCTGGCTTTGCCCAAAGTTCACTGTGTACCTTTGGGCTGCCTCCAGCAGGGCTGGACCACCATCATCCAGGAGAGCTCTGGGAATGGAGACGTGGGGTCAATCCGCATGCAGACAGAGCCCAATCCTGTGGATTACTGAGGGCTGGTGAGATGGCTCATGTAGATGGACTTGCTGCATGATGCTGCACCTGAGCTCCATCACTGGAACCCACAGTGGAGGGAGAGAGCAGACTCCCAAAATTCTCCTCTGACTCTGCACGTAGGCTGTCACTCAATAAGAGCCAACTTCTTCTTTTCTTCTTCTTCTTCTTCTTCTTCTTCTTCTTCTTCTTCTTCTTCTTCTTCTTCTTCTTCTTCTTCTTCTTCTTCTTCTTCTTCTTCTTCTTCTTCTTCTCCTTCTCCTTCTCCTTCTCCTTCTCCTTCCCCTTCCCCTTCTCCTCCTCCTCCCCCCCTTCCTCCCTCCCCCTCCCCCTCCCCCTCCCTCCCCTCCCCTCCTCCTCCCCTCCCCCTCCCTCTCCCACTCCTCCTCCTCTTCCTTATTCTCCTCCTCCTCCTCCTCCTCCTCCTCCTCCTCCTCCTCCTCCTCCTCCTCCTCCTTCTTCTTTTTTGAGACATAGCTTATCTGTGTAACTTTGGAGCCTATCCTGGAACTCACTCTCTAGACCAGGCTGGTCTTGAACTCACAGAGATTTGCCTGTCTCTGCCTCCCAAGTGCTGGAATTAAAGGTGGGCACCACCACTGCCTGACAATAATAGTCAACTCTTAATATTGCATTTTAAATGCTAAACTCAACTTCTCTGGAAGGACTTGATGACTAAGACCTCAAGCATCCTGCCAAGTCATACAGACTTCCATGGAGGAGGAAAGGAAGGGACAGGTGCCTTCAACAACTTTCCCAGGACCACAAAGCTACTCGCTGGTGGATCTAATCCAAACGTGTGCTTCAAGGAAGGGAAACTTACTGAAGGATGCTTGCTGCTTTTCCACTTCTGGGGATCCAGGAACACTAGACTCCAACACAGGCAGGTAGCAGTCCTCACTGAGAACAGCAGCATTTAGTCTTCTGCAGACCTTGGAGCCACGTCTGGGGTGGACAAGATCATGCATTCTCCCTTTGATTGGCTCAGCGCGGGTCACATGTCTCCTGGCAAGCCAGGAGAAGAAAAGTAAGTCCTCGTAGTTCTCTATTTCTGTATAACTAAATACCCCAAAACTTAGTTTGATAAGAAGAAATTGAATTCTTATCTGATGGCTTCCGTGGCTCAGAGACTTGGAACAGCTTGGCTGAACGTTTCTGGGCTTGAAGTCTCCTGTGAGGTCACAGACTGCTCACTGTAGAGAGTCACTGAAGGCTTGACTGGATTCCTTGCTGCTTCATCCTCTCCTTCATTTTCTCCAGCGGAGTATGCTTTAAGCTTCACCTACGGGGCGGGCAAATCGCTGCTGGCTGCCAGCCAGAGCCTCGGCTCAGCTTCTGCTTGGGTCTCTTGAGATCCTTCTATGGGGTAGCTTGCTCCTTAGGATGAGCAGTCCAAAGGAGGGCAGGTGGACATTGCCTTCACTTTTATGATATATGCCCTTAATACCCCAATTTCTTTTTGTTATCTAGGTCATTCCGATTTTATGTGAATAGGGCTGTAAAATAGATGTTCATCAGGGTCTGTCTTAGAACCCCAATATTCTCCACATTCCCCCAAAGGAAC